>NW_010420232.1:73400-82609 GCF_000710305.1 Buceros rhinoceros silvestris
AAAAAAACAAAACAACCCACCCCAATTCAGACCTGCTGTTTACATAACTTTCATTCTGGGAGGGTCACAGGAAGGCTGCAGCAGAAGGCAGGAAAAGGAAGGATAACGCTGTTGGCAGTTCAGAAGCAAACCTCACCACTACAAAAGATGTCAATGCATTATTTATGGGGCAGGCTGGCACTGCTGTTTTGCAATCACGGCTCTCCCGTTCTGGCTGCTCTTCAGTGAGTCTGCAGAGAAGTGGGAGTCAGGCTGATGTACCAGCGGGAACGTGTGAGGGCATGGGCAGAAGGCCATTTGTATGGGTTACGTGAATCAGAAGAAATGAACCTTGGCTATTCCGTGCCCACTTCACTGAGAGGTTTTTGTCAAGGTTTACGTGAGGTTAGTTAGAAACCTCTTGTCCCTTCAAACGGGAACACAGCATAGCTGGAAGCCCGCTGTCCTCTTTTGAGCTGGGAGGAGCTATGCCTGGTCTCACAGACCTCGGTGTGTCTCCTATTCTTTATACAAGAAGGCAAATGTTTCTCACTTCCTAACCTAACCATGTACAGCTCCCTTCCCATGCCATGAGTTAAACACATGCCTATCAGACTCCCCGCTCATCAGTACGTTCCCTGAGCTCCATACATTTGCATGTTGGAGGTTGTGTGCATGTGTTAGGAACTTGCTTTATGGTTCTCTTGCCGAGAGATGCATAACCTTTGGCTTTCTTGCTAAAGTGTGTACCTGCCACATACGGTCCTTTAATTTGCCCCCTTGTTTGATTTCTGCGTTGAACTCTTGGTGTTGTTGCATTGTGGCAGTTAAGGAGTTTTCTTGCCAATTAGACAGTGGAGATGAGCAGCACTGGGCTCCCAAACTGGCATTCAGATGCTCTGGCTGCTCAGTGCATTGCTCAGCTGCCGCAGGCTACCACAGAGCTGTTGGCACTAGCGTTTTTCTTCTGCTTGCTGAGGGCTTTTGGGCCAGCCTGCAGCATCACAAGTTCTATTCAAGGAAAAATTAGAATTGAAATGAAGTTATTGTATAAAAGCAACAGAGAGAAAAAGGCCAAACCCCACTATTATCTCTGTAGCAACCATTAGCAAAGAAGAATTATCTCTCTGCCTTAAAAACACCATCACAGTACACTGGGGAATGCCATGTGACATTTTTCACTATGGGAAGGCTCTCAGATACAGCTTCAAGGCTCATCAAAAGCCAAGACACCGTTCAGAGCAGTTTTGGGAACCCCCATAATCTCTTCGTGCCCCGCTTGCCCATCAGTTGAATGAAACTCACACCCCCTTTTTCTAACGCCCGCTCGGTTTCTCTTGGAAACACTCAGGGCTAACGGCTGTCCTGTCATTTGCAGTGGTCTGCGGGAGGAGGACACCCGCTTTCAGCAATACAAAGATCACTCTGGGGTACAACCCAGTGTAGACCAATTGCCCCCTGTCCAAACACCTGCAGCAGCATCCGGCACACAGTCAGGGACAGAGTACGAGGGCTCAGCAGCTCTCACCGTGACATCAGTATTTCATTCAAAGCCCTGCACCATCCCGCCTGCTCTAGAAAGTGGATGATGACAGTGTGTATTTATGTTGCCGCCTTGTGATTAGATTTGTGCTTCTATGGAGTCATGTCTCTTTAACCTGACTTCTTGTCATGGTTTGGTTTGGGTTTTTTTTCTTTTCTTCTTGCTTTTTCTTCCTTTCGGCCACTGTTGGCAGTTCATTTGGTAGGACAAAGCAGATGTTGCACCATTCTTCATACTGTTCTGCCATATCCTGCTGGAGGTCTCTCTCATATATTAATTGGGGTTTGAGTTACAAAATACTCATTTTCTCATGCTTGCTTAACTGCAATGAAATCTGTAGAGAAGCCTTCTCTTATCTACTGCTAAATTCTGTCTTGAGACTTCCCTGCAGGAGCGCTGCGGACTCTAGGCACAAATAGGGGGTGGATTTACTTGAAAACGGCCCCTCTCATGTAGCTGGCTTCATATTGCACTAGTTATGACCATGATGTCTTTTATCGACACACGCCTAAAGAAACAGATGTGTCAGTCACCACATATCAAAACTGCTAACTTCCCAACAATGCAGATAAGACAGCAGTTCTTCCCACTGTCAGGATGTGAGGAGAGGAATAGAAGCTGTAGAGCAAAATGAGGGATGATGAGCATAGCAAACCATTGATGTATAACCAAAGCTGACAAATATTGCTGAATAAGCCAGCAGCTAATCTCTCTCTGGAGAGGCTAGGCTTAGACTAGATAGCCTTGTGGCATCTAACCTCACTGTTGCACATACTTTTCCCATCACAGACTTCCTGCTGGCATCATCTGGGCTGCTGAGCTGTGCCCTCAGTTGGCGAACTCAATCATCAAAAGGCTGAGCTCAAAAATCATCCCAAATACCTCTTCTGGATGCTTTTCCCTGCCAGTCGGCATCATTTCAGTCTCATCAGGTGCTACCTCAACCACCTTGCCCTCACTGATCAGTATTGGTGGTCTTGAGTAATCCAATGAGTCAAGCCAGGGATGCCAGAGAAAATGCAGAGATAAAACTGTGCGTTGTGGCACTGTGACAAAGGCCTCCTCACAAACGAGTTTGCCCCAGGTGTGTGCTTAGCACAGTGAGAATCTTCTAATGCTGTTAGAACCAAATGTGTGAGGGCTTAAGGAAAAAGACTGTGTAACTGTCATCATCTTCTGGGAGATCAGTGATGTAAAAATAAGAATAAATGAAAATAATGTCTCTGTCACTTTGTGGTGTCCTCTAGTTCCCAGTCCCCTTTGAGACTGGGAAAGAGAAAGCCCCTCCTAAAATTTCTATTCAACCTATAGGTCGTTTGCTGATTGATCCTGAACAAGAAGCAAATGTAAAGACCTTGATTCCGACACTCCCTTGTGGATTTTTGTCACTGACATGGATTTCGGTGGCACTGCACCTGCTGAGGCCATATGCCTTTCCAGGCTCCGTAATACAGGATGTATCTGCTCCTGCTAGAGCTTCTCCTGATGACCTGCTCTGAGTGACGCTGGTCCTTCATCTCACTTATCTTCGTACCTTTGAACAGTTAAGGCCAAAGTCGGGAAAGCTGGTCCAGACAATCCCCATCTAATGACACTTCCATGATTTTTTTCCTAGTTCAGTTGGTACTTTCCTAATCCATGCCAAAGCCTGCCAAAGGATCAGTACACTCTACAGGCAAGCTTTTCTCATGTGCACGCTCTTCAATACAGCACAAATTTCTTTGCCAGAAGGATTCGTACCTCATTCCATGCTTAAATGCTGACTGTGCTCTCCTGGACCCAAACAGGGTAAATTACCACGGATAAAGAACGTTCGATAGATGTAATCACTCTATGCAAATAGATGTTCCCGTTTACAAGAGCTCTTAGCTTTCTGCCTGCATAGATAGTTTAATTTCACTCCTTAAGAGACGAAACAGTGAAACATGATACCGTGGTTTTAAGCTTTTATTCATTTTAATTTTCCACAAACGGTTTTCACTGTGACAATCTCAACAGGAGCCAATACACTCATAATTGCAAGGCCCTTGATAACGATGAAAGTAGATCTGCTGCCAGCAACTGTTAGGATCATCCTGGGACTGTGGAAAACATCACACACGCTATTGTTTGGGTGAGATAAAGGGCAGTTTTACCCTGAAAAAAGGGCTGTCAGGAATGGCATTTTCATATTCAGTGGCTTTGCTCCCTGCTCACGTCAGATCTGCTGATGTTAGGGGAGACGAGTAGAATTGTACTAGCTTGGGGCTTTAACCGCTTGCTGCCTCACGGTGCCAGTGGTTCATTACCATCCAAATTGATTTGTTACCACTCCCTGCATGGCTCCTCAGACCAGCATCTCAGCTCCCCAGGAGAACTGCAGTGGATCAGAGGAGCCATAAAACTACTTGAAGCAAATTCGTGCCCAGTGAGGCAGCTCTCCCGTGCAACCGGCAGGACTAGCACAGCTCACAAGGGTTAACTGGGTTGTCCCATCTCTGCACTGTCACCGGAATGAGTGACTGTCCCCATACACGAGGGAGGTGCAGGTGGCAGAGGTGAAGAGGTGGCAGCCGGGACAAGGAAGGGCAGCACTTCTCTCCTGAGAAGCAGTAAATGTGACCCCTCCACCCTCATGGGCTATTTGGACAAAGTAACTTCTCGGGGGTGGATTAAGTTGATCAGTTGATAGTTCTTGCTATTTATCTAAGTACCAACGTGGCCCTTGTCATCCCCACCATTAAGCAGCTCTCCGAGCATGAAACCTGTGGCATGCCAGAGTGACGGGGGAGTGAGCAGCTATGCCATCATGTAGGTGCTGTCTGGCTCAGCGGATTGAGGGGGAAATGTGAAGTGGAATGTGACTTCCAGCTGCAGGTGAGAGACATGTGGGATGAGTCGGATGTACAAGACTACAGAAGAGCTGAATGCCAAGGGTAGGATTTACTATGACTCCTAAACAGTCAGTGTGCCGGTGCCAGGGATGTGTCTTAACTCTCTCGGCACACACCTGGATTTGAAGACTTTTCCCAAGGCTGCAGTTAAGCACCCTGGAGAAACTGGGATTCAGTCTGAAACATTTCCCTAAGCCATGCTGAGTTCCAGAGCTGCCTGCTGGTTTTCCTCCTAAACCAGAGACACTGGTGGAAGTGCTGGTGCTTATGTGAGGAGGTTCATCAAGGGTGGGTGACAGGAGAACTGAAAAGTGATCATAGTCCCAACTTTCTGTTTTCATCATGAAGTCCATCCTTGCAGGCCTTTAAAATGCATCTGGAATGTAAATATAGTTACACCATGTCTGCAGTGTTCATGGGGCAATGACCTGCTAGGAATAAGGTGTAAATGAAATGTCAAAATACTAGAAATCTTAGAGAAACACATCTTTTCAAGCAAGTTTTCCAGATATTCGTGAATACATCCAAACAACATTAATTTTATCATCAACCAAAAGCAAATGTATTTATTAGCCACAAACTCACCCTAGTCATTCACGAATCTGATTTTTCACACATTCAATTTCCACTGAATTCACTGAGTTTAGGAAACTCAGAGCTTTAGAAAACTCAGAATATCAGATGCTAAACATCTTCATGTGTATTTATTTTCTTCTATTCTTGCTTTCATCACATAGGAAGCTGAGCATATTCAAAATCCTTTCAAGGCTGGAACATTAGAGGTACAGTAAGGACAAATTTATCTCTAAATTTTTGTTCTTTTTTAAAAAAGCCTGCTCATTTGAAAATTAAAATTTAAATGAATATACAGTTTTTAACATTGTATGATTTCAACCAAGAAAGTAGACAAAATATCACTGTATTTTCGATGTAGAGAAGTTACCACAAACTGAGAAAGGAGAAAAAAAGAATCAAAGAATGTTGTATAAATTCTTTTCCCCTTCCTCCCCATATTCGATACAACCCTGAAAATCCATTTGCCTGAGGGTCAGAGTTAGATAAAATTGGCAGAGGTCGTTACTTAATAATGATGTAATATAAAAGCAGACATTAAGAACAAGAAATTAAGACATTAAGGAAGAAATCAGCTGCATACAAATGCGGTATATCTATTTGTTTCAATAAACTTCACCCTGCTTTTCATATATGATGACCTAGAAGAAGTGCCCCCGGTGTCTGCCAAAGCTTTATGTTCAGAAGAGCCTTAGAATGATCCTCACTTGTAAAGCTATGAAAGCTCTGAAAATCTTCCCAGCTCACAGGATTGTGGAGTTTGATTTCAGGGTCATTAGCATTCCTTCTGGAATGGAAATCAGATATTTGCTTGAAATACATACTCTTGAATGATACCGCAGCCAGAGAGTCCCAGCTTATAAAAACAGCTTTGGATCAGGAAGACCCAAAAAAAGGTCTGTGCTCTCGGAGTGCTCGAAATGCTGTGGCTGCTGATACATCAGCTCTTGTGGCAACATTTTGTCTGACATCCTGGAGATGTGGCTCTTCACTCTGGTGTCTAAAGGAGCGCTGAGAGCATATTTAAGAGGATGCAACCCCAGCCTGTAGGATGCAACCTCTAGACCCTGTGGGTCTGGAGCTTGTGTCAGGATTCTGGATGGAGGCTGGATTTATGATGAGCCTGGGAGCAGGACCTGAACAGGCTGTGAAGTGCTTTCCAACACACTTGTGGCAGCAGAGATAGGGCTAAGCAAGCCCGAAGCAAGCCTCTGGGTATTAGGAGTCTACGTAACAGACTAGGATAGCCACGAGTGCAGAAGCAGGCAGGAGTGCCGCTAAGAGGCAAAGCATTCTACTCCTCTGCAAAGATAAGGAGTCCCTGGGGGTCCTGTTTGGTGATACGTGCCCAAGTAACGGCCGGAAGAGGTAGAACACTCTCTCCATTTACCTCAGGTTCTCTGCAGCACTGTACACACTGTCCAAGCCAAGAGCACTGGTGTTGCAACCTCCTGCCCCACGATTCTAGAACTTACCCGACACTATGTGTGCTGTTCAGCAGCAACTACAGATCATTATTGACAGCTGTGGTACATGAATAAAACAGCTCAGTAGTGATCTGGGAAACCTGGCTGCGCAACTGAAAAATTCTGTTTGATATTGAGGACTTGCTGTATGTGTGTCTTGCTTGAATTGCAAGCTCTTTTCTGATTGGGGAACTTACTCCTCTATCTCTTTACATCTATTTTTGAGACAAAATAATGTTCAGAGGGCATGTCATAGTGCCAGAATTTGATAGCCACTGAACCTTGTCGATCTTCTGTTTGTATGGTAAAATCCTCTGGTCAGAAAAGAGGCCAGACCAAGCAAGGTAGTCAGTTGGCAGGCAGGTTGGGAACTAAGCAGTGTATTGCCTGGTCCCAAGTTCTTGTTGGCTCGTGGACCTGTTAGTGGGTTTGCTGACAAAGGAGCAGTGGAGATGCAAGAGAAGAGGAGATCTGGAATTACCCAACCCCAGCCCAAGGAGTAATTCAGCCTGTCAGGGATGCAAGCATGGCAGGGAAGGGTGTTCAGGCAGTCACTGTTCTGCTCCTTTGACTGCTTGTTCTTACTACAATAATGAGTGAACTATGAGCAGCCTGTGTTACAAATGTTTATGTGCCACCCACCTTGAAAGCATAATATCGTAACCAGAATGCCAGCAGGGGACCTTGTAAGTGCTTTGGAGAGCTGGACAAGCTGGCTGTAATCTCATGGCCCAAGGAAGGAGACAGAGGATACACGCTCACTGTGGAGGGTGCAAGCAGGAGCACAATGATGTGCTAAATGCTTCGGCTTTGCTGAGGTCTGAGGCCAAATACACAGGTCCAGCACAGAAGTCTGATGCCTGTGTGGCAACAAGCGGATTATCAGGGCAGCAACAAAATAAATGAGGCACCAGAATTGTCAGCCCAGTTGTAACTGGCTCGCACATTTCAGCTTTGTGCTTTTGTTTGAGCTAACAGCACCCGGCTGTTGTGTAGCTGGAGGCACAGATAGCTCAAGACGGGGTCACCACGACCTCTCTGAGCTCTCACGCCCATGCAATATTAAGTAGCGCTTTCTGCTGATGGCTGAAAATTGCCATGAATGCCAAGCCTGTACGGCCATGCACGGGGCTCCGTGCAGCACGGAGTCTCTCTCTTCCTGTAATCCAAAGCAACAACAAGAAGCAGCTGCTTTGTTTCAGAAGTGGCTCCAAGCATCCAGCTTCAGACATACAAGATGATTTGGGTTCAGCTTCCTAGTGTGAACACCCCTCACTCTGTGATGCCAAGAATCAAACCAGCACGTCTGCAATAAAACAGATCCAACAGAGACTGCTCCTGGCGATGCTCTTCTGTCACACCAACACCAAGTTTCTCATTCATTATGTTCAAATGAGGCTCATTATTTCAGTCGGACTTCATTTTTTCAATGCTTGGGGCTGCCTTGAAGTAAGACACATTGACTTCATCTTGATTTATAGCCCATGGTTTGGTTTCACTGGTTTGTAAACTGAACTCCTACACATTTTTCCTTTCTTATGGCTATATTTTCTGTCCTCTTCCCTGCCAAGGCTGCCTGTCTGATCAGCCTGTGTGCTGTGTAGGCTAGTTAAAGGTTAACAGAGTCCAACTGTGGCAAGTGTAAATCTTCAACGTGCACGGAAACATAGAAGACAATTCTGCCAAACGAGTTACACAAGCACTTCATGAAAAAAGTTTGCTCATGATATTTCTTTTTTGTTTGGTTCTGTTATCAGTCAGTGCACAGAATTTGGGGTTGTTTACAGTCCTACCTTCTTGTAATGAGTGTTAAACCTAAAACCATGTTGAGAGACTAGAATTTGGTCATTTTTCAGGAGAGAAAGGGTTTGGAAGCTTGTGCTACTGGCCAGGCTCCCAAAGGACCTTGGTAATTCATCGAACCTTGGTCTCTTGCAGAAGTGATGGAGGGTGCTGGCATTTTTCCTGTTTTGTGATAGCAGATTGGGAATCCCCTGGTGCAGTCATCTCATTAAATGAATATATGGCGAGACGCTGGTGGAGAGAGGTCCATGGACAGGCTCGTGGATGGAGTTCCCTGTGCTCTGTGCTCGACGTGGCCACACTGCTGCCCTTGATGGTTTCTTCTTTGCCTGCTTGGGTCCAGCACCACCCTCAGGGCTGGCCAGACTCCAGAAGACTACCTATGCCATAAACCCTTGCTGCAGCTGACTTGGGGCTTGGAAGGACTCTGTGGTGACCTCCTGAAGTAGCGGCGATTATGTTTCAGTATGAGATTGGAGACAGAATGTGTATGTAAGAGTGTTTATAAATATGGGCTCAGGCTGAATAAATAAAAATAAAATAGAGTTTAATAATTCAGAGCTTCATAGAGTGGTCAGACAGCTGATTGGTCCTGCTTTCTCCACTCTTGCCCTGTACAGGGAGGGAAATTGTTGAATATCTGTAAGAATTTGCTTTACTAGAGATAGACTCCAACAGTCATCATTTACTAGCCCTAATTCTCAACACAGTTTTTGTATCCCATAGGAGGAGGGTCAGCATTTGTTTTTCTGGGCATTAGGGAACAAACCCCAAGTGCTTAGAGAAAAATTCCCCTGGGAAAAGCCTGTGCTAAGGTACTTGACAAGGCTGCCACATTTTCTGGTGGGGTACCAGCCTGTAGTGATTGTTAACAGTGGCACTTGATCAGCACTTCTGCACAGCCTGGGAAAAATCCATGCCTTCCCCATCTTAGGTCTGTACAGCAGGAGATACTTGCATCTGCCTCAGCAG
>NW_010420232.1:82713-87961 GCF_000710305.1 Buceros rhinoceros silvestris
GGAATCCTTGTTTTATACCAATACAGATGTAGGAAACGTGGGTGGAAGTGTAAAAATCCTATTTTTTAAGATATTCTGTGTTTTATCATTCAAGCATAATAACGCATCTCAGTTTTTTCCTGTGTGATTTTCTCTTCCAGTTATAAATACTTTCCATAGGCATTCCTAGGTTAAAATGATACTATTGGGATAGTGTCTTTGTGCCACTAACCTCAGAGCCAACATGGCCTGATAGGATGTCATGGTGAATCACGGGAGTCTTTTTCAAGATGGCCTCATAAGTATTCAGTCTGTATTTGTTTTACTTCTGTTTTCCTGCTTGAATATCGGTGTCAAGACCTCCCACTGATACCAGCATTCAAATCCACATTTTTGTGTCCACACTGGTGATTTGTCTGAAGAGCATTTGCACTTCAGTGGCTCTGGGCCTTCTGCTCAAAACCACTGCTGAAACCCTTTCTTCCTTCCCGACAGAGAGGCTGGAGCACTTGGCGATGAGATGAGTTCTATGGTTTTATGTCCTGTGATGGCATTGTCGAAGCTGGGAGGAACGCTCTTGAGAGTGGAGCTGGTATAATACCACCTTTCACAGCCTCGGAGAACACAGAGAGCTAGAGGTACAACACACAGGTCAAGAGAAGTGAGGGATAGAATGACTGCCCACCACGAAGGTGATGAGCATGGTTTGGACTGAGATTGCACTGTGGCGTTAGTTAGCTTCAACTGCTCCAATAAATGTAGAAAAATTGAACGCCTGCAGATCCAGCGTAAGAGTCGCTGCAGTTTCTAGCTCACCTAGAAATGGTGGTCAGGAGACCGAACCACAGCATCTCCAATATTGCGTCAGCTTCCTAGGCAGAGGTTGTGGTGGGCACAAATCAAAAAGGCAGGAGAAAGGAATGAACCAACCTCTTCCCCTTCCTGGGTCTGGGGGCTACTTACCCTAGACACACTCACCCTTCTGGTCTTCTTGCACCCCATAGGATCTATGTGATAGTCTCTCTGAGACACTACCTGAGTATCTGCTGTAAAACCAGGCAGTTTTACCAGTGGTGAATGCTCAGTTTAGGTATCTTCTGCAAATTCCCCATCTATTGTTCCAGAAGGGAGGATCCAGAAAACCTCATCTTCACTGCAGAGGGGGTGGGCAGTGCACTACCGTATGCTGCGCAAAAGGAGGGAGGGACCGGGCGGGGATTTCAAATCCCAATGGCATGGGCTGCCATGAAGTGAGGGCAAAATAGCAACGTACAGAGATGTGAACGCTCTTCAGCTCCCAGCTGGGGATCAGGTGAATTGATTTTTCATCATTTCAGGCACTGTCAGCTACCAACAAAAAGGCACAATTGACAAAACGCTAGCGGAGACCTGCAGCTTTCAAAAAAAAAAAACCCCACAGCCAGTTCTCTGACAGTGGCAACACAAATATCAGTAGTCTTATTGCATGCCAATTTCTTCTTAAATCTCTTCCCCCAGGGAGCTGAGTACTTAGAAAATATTTAGGAGGACTGGAAGCTTGCTGGCTGCTTAGCTAATGTAGGTCTCGAAATCTCTGATGGTGCTCCAAAGAATGTCGGGCTGCACTGATGGGCCAAGTTCCCTCAGATTAGGCAGAAGATGATGTTTTGGCAAGAAAAATAGAAACCTAACCAGGTGCCTCTAGAGAAGGAGGGTTTTATATTTATACTGCATGTCGCACAAATCCGGTTAGGGCCATCTTCAGCACTGTGGAAATACTAAGTTCAGCCCAAAAGCTGAGACAAGCAGTAAGTGCCTGCAGAGTGGGCGATGGGCCAGGAGAAGACAATGGCTGGCTTTTAGCACATCCCACTTTTTTATTTCCTTAAACAACTCGACTTGTGTAACCCTGCAGTGCGCTGCCAATTGCTTGTACTCAGCTCCCTGTTTATAGCCGTGCATCCACTGAAACTTTCCATTCCCATGGGTAGGATGTAGCCAGGATGGTTTTCTTGTCTCTCCTGCTCTGCTGTGTATGTGGGTAAACAGAGATAGTTGGTGGTGTGAAATGTTCTCAGCTGATGCTTTTCCTCACAGAGCAACTCTGTTGCTCTTCAGTGTAAAATTTAAGCAGCGCTGGCTTGATTTTTACTTTGCTGTTTGCTAAGACATAGGAAGGAGTGGACTTCATCAAGTGTGTGACGCCCTGGTGTGGGAGAAAAATTTATTTCCAGTTTTTCATACTTGATAAGACTTGATGTTCCTATCGCATGGCAGAGGTTGGTACCCTTTGACCCCATGTGCCTTTTACATAGGAAGTTTACTCCTGCCTTGTAAATATGAGAGGTTGTTTCCATGGTTATTCCCAACTGTTCCATCCAACACGTTCTCTGGTTGTTTGGCAGAAGCCATAGAGAGTTGGTGGTGAGAGATGGCCCAGCTGTCACTGTACTGAAACAAAGAGCTGCTCTGATTACAGGACAAAGAGATACCTGGGTCTGGTTGCTTTCCCATCTTTGGGTCACAGTATTTGTCATTTCCATTGCTGAGAGTGCTGTGGTGGGCAAGACTGGTAGCAGGTGATACACAGCGTTTAAGAGTGAAATTTGGTCTTTCCAGTAAGGAAAACATGAGATTTTGGTGCCGTTCAAGAAAATTGCACCAAAGTTTCTCTTTCAAGAAACTAAAGAGCTGGCTGTCTGTTAGCACTCACCCTCTGCACAAGGTGGCTTTTGTCAGAGTGAGAGCATTTTTACTCATCTGACTGGTAGCAGACATATCAACCCCCTGGTGATAAACCTACTTTGTGGATTGTCCTTTGCAGGCATCAGTATGGCCCCTGTCCCTGTCAGCAGTTTCCTGCTTCCAGTGGGCAAGGTGTGTTGGTTTTCTCTTTTTGCAGTTAGAAAACCAAAGACCTCAGAGTCTAAATCCACAAAGTCACTGAGATGTCTGCGTTCTTTTTCTGTGTGGCTGGAGCTCTGGATGCCAGGTAACTGTAGTTATGAAAGAAACATGTCATACAAAGAGCAACAGGAAGAGCAGCACCTTCTCCTGTGAGCATCCCTCATTCCTAACCACGAGGATTCCCACTCCCTGCCTGCCGCAGAGTATCACGGAATCTCTGCAGCTCCCAGTGCAAGTACAATACCAATACAAACAAAATTAAATCCAAGCATTTTCCGAGTGGCATTTTGCTCGTTCCACTGCCTTCTATAGCTCTGAAGTTCAAAGACACCATGTAGTTTATGCATCAATATCCATTTTAAACTACCTGCTCTTTTGACACGCTTTGCACTTTTTACCCGCGTAGCGCTGTCAGCCTGCAATCATTGCCCATGGCTTCTCTCTCCTCATTGCCACTTTTGATAAGGGAAACCATTTTCAGTGTTTCAGCACTGCCTCTTACCTCTAAAAGAACAGTGTCACCTTAGATTTAAAGGGATTGCATGACCACAAATGATTTCCACAGTTAACAGCGAAAAAGGAAGTAGCTGTTGTCTGATAAATGCCCTGTTGAGGATCTGAGAGTGAGATGAGCTGGAATCAAAAATGAACCTGACTCATTGATTTTTATTCTTTAAATAAAGAGAAAATCAAAACCCAGTCTGGGATGTGAACTTCTGCCATCGCTTACTGCATTTGGAAATTTAAATGGGACTGTACAAAATCCCGTCTGGGAAGTACTTCCAGTGGTGCCCAGTGGCCCTAAGTCTGGAGTTTAGGGCAAAGCATGTTTTTGCCAGGGTCCTTTCGATGTCTGGGTGGCCCTCTACCCCTCCTAATACAGTCTCATAAATTATGGCTCACGACAGATGAATAAAAAACACCCAGCTGCTGCCACACCGTGAGCACTGCTCTGAGGCACTGCCAGCTGGTGGCACATGCTGGCACTGTCACAGGGCCACCAGTCACTGCCCAGCAGCCGAGCCTTCAGCGCAAGAGGCCAGGCTGGTCCTCAGCTCTGCTGTGGGGACCCAGCATCGCTCACTGAGCTCAAGAGGTGTTTTCTTCACCTTCCATTCAGTATTTCCAAAGTCATTTTCTGTCGCTCTTCAGTGGGATTTTGCCTTCAGTGAGGCCCTCAGTTGCATCCCTTTGCAATGGCTTCCCTTCCACAAAGACCTGCTGGGCTTTAGTTATCAGTCTCACAGTGAATTTTTAATCTCATGGCCATTTTACAGCAAGTCAGCTTAACTAGTCCTAACAGTCAATCTCACCGCTAGACTGTGGTTGTCGCATTAGTGAGAATCCTGGGGTCTGTACCTCTTAGTCAGCTCTTCCTCATGTCATCCAAAGTCTTGGCTTCATACATTTCTGATGAAGCTTGAAGCCTGCTGGCTCCTCTCTGTTCTGATGTATTTTTAATCAGCAGCTGGGGCCCTTGCTGTTACAACCATGGAAGGTGATCTCCGTGCCACGGTCTCATTTGTCACCACCCTCAAGTGTGGGTGTTGGTGCCTGTGCAGGGAGCTGTGACACGTTGTCCAGGCAACAGCGTGCTTGAGAGCAAGGAGCAAGGAGCACACAGACAGCTCTTGGGAAGAGATTTGCTGGATGCCTCAGGACAAGATGCCGGGGTACCTAACTAGAACATCAGCATGTCTACAGAAAGAGGACAGGGAGTCAGCGATGGAAAACTTGCTACTTTTTGATAAATTAGCTCTAGATCATGCCAGGACAGTTGTTTTCACTGTCTGTGCAAAGCAGTCAGGCGAAATGCAAGCCAGCAGAATAAGGCTTCTCAAAATTAACTGCTTTATTGCATGGCACATGTAATTTTCTCACTACAGGGACAATTTGGTATTCATGACTTGGTAACAGATTTATCCTTCTTGGTCATGATACAGTGGCAACACATCAGGGCCAAATCCTGTAAGGGACGGGGTCATCTTTTGAAACCTGCAGAGTGCCTTTGGCTATACCTTTGTCATTACGAGGAGAGAGGCAGGCTCAGCGCTTCCCATCAGCATTTTAGCAAGGGCTGGGACAAAGTCACTGGCACTGTGCAGCCCAGAAGGACACAGAAGAGGACTACAGGGACTGTTCAGCCAGCCAAAGTCTGTGCAAAGTCTGGCACTTTTGCTTACAGTGTTTACAAGGGATATTGTCATTGTTTATTGATGGGTTATTTATGTTGCAGTAGCATTTTGGCCAGGACCCCTTGGGCCACATGCATCAGGGGACCTACAAAAACATAACAGTCTGGCTCCAGAGGAGCTCACAGTCAGAAAGCGAGACAAGAGACAACAAATGAGTACTACAGACACTGACACGGGAAGGGAAAGGG
>NW_010420232.1:88050-92317 GCF_000710305.1 Buceros rhinoceros silvestris
GGTTATTAAGAATGAAAAAGAATGAGCACAGAGTCAGCTATTGTTGCCGAAAAATCATTAAAATTGCCGACTCTCCTGCCTGTTTTCCTTTCCTAGCTAGATTTTCTGCAAAGCCAGAAATGTGTCTGTTGCTTTCAATGTGCTAGATGTGTTATACATCTTCCTCAGAAAGTTCCTGACCTTAAAACACATGGAAAAAGATAGAAGTGTTTTTGCTGGCTTCAGTGAACCTTGGATGAGCCAAAAGTCTTAAAAGCAGAATACTTCAGTGGAAATGAGATATAGTGTTTTCGGTTGAACTTTTATCAGCCTAAAGTCCTGTGCCTCAGAAGATTTATTCAGGGACTTCCTTGTTTACTAGTACTACCAATTTACTAGTTCCTCCCACTTTTTTTCCCCTTCAGTTAAATGTATTCCAAAACCAACCTCTGCAATCTAATATTGGGATGCTTCTCTGCTTGAATCAAAATATTGTGGTCTCAGATCCAGCCTGTGAATTTTCACAAATCTTGGTTAGAATGTAAATAACACATTAATAAAGCCACCAATCTGACAGATAGCTCACATGAAGAGCTTTTAAGAATAATTTTCTCCAGCAATTTACAGTCTGAACAAGTATGTGGATATTTCTTTAGATGACATGGGTTTGTGGAACAGCTGTAGCTGAGAATACAGCAGCTATTTAAATACCAGCATCTTATTTCTATTTACAGTCATAAGGGTCAAAATGGAAATGTTTGTGGATATTATGTCTTTTTTTTTTTTCCAAATCTGTCCCCACATATTTTGCTGCAGAACTACTCTGTGCTCTGAGATTAAAAATAATCAGAGCTGCTTTACACATGTTCTTCCCCTTCTTTGCTCTTGCTGACCCGGAGCTTTGAAGGAATGGTGACTTTAATTGAAAGAGCAGGTATCCCACCATAACTGTCTTTGCTTGCCTGTCCCCTCCATTGCTTACTCAAGTTCAGGCTCATCACAGTTACTTTGATGACGATAAGAAGTAGCAGTAATCCTGCTCACTACTGCCACTGCGCATGCAGGGAGTCTGAACAGAGCAGGCACTTAGGAGCAAAGCTGTCATTGTGCCATCAAAAGGCACAAAAAAAAAAAAAGAAAAAAAAAGAAAAAAGGAAGGAAAACCAAACAGTGCCACAACCCCCCACTCGTTTAGGGAAAAAGGCTCATCTTCAAATATCTTATACAAGTGGAACAACCTATAAAAGCAAGGGATGAATCTAACTGGTACCTTCAATGGGCATCAGAAGAGTTGAGGCCAAGATGATAAGTAAGGAAAGAGAGAAAAGTCAAACTCGGAGCAGTACAAGCCTTTGGCAAGTGCTGCAGCAAATCGGAAGAAGAAAAGGTCTCTCTTCTGGTTACCTCAAAGGGGCAGAGAGTCACTCTGCCAGCAATTCGGTACCGATAAGCCCAGCAGATGATTGTAATTGCTGAGCATGTCTGAAGTATCACGGCAAATCAACTGGAAGTTTTTATTTAATACTTTACTGGCTCCAGCGAACTGTTTGATTTACCTTGCTCACAGAGTCATTGTAAGAAAAAGCATCTTCACAGGCACCCTGTGTTCAGTTAACTCTGCAAAGAGGAGGAAAAATAATTCCAAAGCTAGGAGACCATGACACTCAGCAGGAGAGGCTGTTTAAGTAAGCGATATCAATATCTGGAAAAAGAGAACAGGATGGGAGATGGAAGCTCATGCTCCAGGGAGAGGGGCAGCACCTTCCTCTACGTGTAGGAGGTATTTCTTCTGAAGGTGAAGCACTGGCCATGCCAATGGGAGTGCCGTGAGCACGGATCTGTCCCAGCAGGACTGGTTTTATATTCCTCACACTATGGATCAGACCCTCAGCTAGGGGGAGACTTGTCTGTGAAGATAGCCTGATTCAGGCATGCAGGGGTCTGCATTAGTGGAGCTCTGCTCTGTACGGTGAGTGGAGTCCGAAGCACCATTCAGCTATCTGTCAGCAGTGATTTCCTCTCCACGGACTGAAACGGAGACTTCGATGCACACCTGTAGATACCTAAATCTGGGTGTCTCATTCCGTGAGCTGAATGTCAACTGCACAGCAGAAGCAAAGCCATCAGAGCCACACCAGCTGGCAGTAGCCATAAATCTGATCCTATTATTTTCCTGGCTTCAGATAAATATATGTCCGTATTTACATTAACCAGAGTTAACGGACATGGTTTGCTAACAAATTCACTACTGGCAGCAGAACAGAAGTGAAAGTGTTTTACGCACTTTTGTAAAATATATTGCTAACTATTTGTGAAATATCAAATTCAGGGCTTGATGCCTGGAATATTTTATGTAGTTACGACGCATCTTTGACCTTCTTTGTGCTTTTGTCATTTGGCCAAACTGTTCATACATCTGGAATTTGGCTTTTTCATAAATAAGGCAAAGTAATCATCACATATATGAGAGAATACAGAGCTTTGTATGTTGCCTTTGAAAATTTACCTTTACTGGGCCTGTTCTTTCGAGTAAAATGCCACGTTTTAAAAATCTGCTTGGATGTAACAGAACTTTTGCTGGTTTGAATGAATGCAACGCTTTACTTGCTGCACATGGGGGCAAGGATTTTCCTGTCTCTCTGTAGTGCAAGGCACGTGCACACGCCGCCTGAAATGATCGCAGTTTGCCTGCAAAGATTTCCTGCAGGGCTGTGCAACAGCATGGCAAGTGATAGCTTAAACCTGCTTATAGCAGCATCTTTAAAAAAAGAAAATTCCAGCCAATGTCACATTTAGACGGCACGGGAGATGCTGTCAGTGCTTTAGCCGAGACTGACAAATTTTAGCCTTGAAAGTCAGTAAGTCAGCCCTCTGCTTGTGCCCTGCTCTCCCCACTTCCTGGGGCAAACAGGCAGGCTGTGGATTCACACACAACACTGAGGAACAGTGAACCGCGGGCAGTGCTTTGAGGAAGAGGAGCTCTGGAGGGGAAGGATATGCTAAAAAATGTGCTGAAACCTGCCTTTTGAAGAAGATATCCCAGAGCCTGAAGAAACAAAGAAAAACTTGCCACTGTCTCCCACAACTTTTTCTCTCTTTCCAGGACAAAACAAACAGGCTGCTTGAAGTAATCCCCTGAGGTAATGGATTGATCTGGTTTTCCAAAAGGGCTTTTATAGACCTTTCCCTGCCATGGTTATGTGGCTTGAAAATTTATTCACCTGGGCTTTTACACAAGTCATTTTAGAGTCCATCTCTATTATTTCTTTCCTTGCATGTGTCATGGGTTTTTCTCCTTCCCTGATCCATTCTATAGTATGGTTTTGATGTACTTACACAAAAGGATTGCTAGCGGCTATTTTCTCTTTCTACCTCTTCTTTTTAATCAGAGTTTTTGCTCAGTGACTCAGGATTTATATCAGCTATAACAGTTAGTTTCAGTTCTTGGAGGAATTTGGGGGTAATTGTGCTTGGCATTTGGTAGGTTAGTTGCTTAGCTACCTACCTTGGACTAGGAACATCTCATCTTTTCTTCCCTCTATAGTTAGAGTGTCCACTGTGGTCTGAACTTTCTTCTGTGTCCCCTTTCATCCAAAATGTTAGCAGGCTTTTATAAGGTTTTTCTAGTTAGCTCTATGGAAGACTGCGACAGCACATTTTCTTAGTTAGTGCCGTATTGTTCCAGTTGCTGCTCTTCAGTGGTTGTCCCTTTTGAATGGACTTCTGTGATTTCATAGTACCATTGTGCAGCTAAACTTCCTTAAGGAGCTGTCAAGATTTCTAGCTATACTGGCCAATTTAGACTTGGTATGTCAATTCAAATCTGGCCTGAGTATAAACAACTCCATTGACTTCACACATAAACACAGAGCGAATTTTAACAGTTTCTGAAATAGCTGAGCCTCTGTATTTGTCACTAAATGCTACTTTGTTTTAGGAAACAAATATCATCATTCAAAGGGCACAAGCTTGTAAATACATTCAACAGGTCATAGCATCCTAGGTCCACTGTGCAATCTCTTAACGATTTAGGAGATTATCAACAATCAGAATTGTCATAAACAATTTGAAAATGGCAAAACAGGTCCAAAATACCTGGTTTGCCTTCAGCCTGCACATTCTCCACTCCAGCTCCCAAGCTCCTTCACGCAGACAAAGATTTGGAAATAGGCATTGTGGCCCCAGAGGTGTCCTCAGTGTGTAAGTGTGCCCTTCTGCTGGGCTGTGGCTGGGCTGGCCCACTCCTGTAGGGCTCCTTGCTCAATCCCATGTAGATCTGGCCACATTC
>NW_010420232.1:92391-101797 GCF_000710305.1 Buceros rhinoceros silvestris
GAAGGTGAGTGGGACAGGGGATAAGCCAGCTCATCTTCCCTCCTCTCAGTGAAACATGGGCCTGCCAAGATGCTGTGCTACTGGAGTGCGGGTGGCAAAGGAGGGTAGGAGAGAGAAGGAGAAACAACTACTACAGCTGGCCCCTCTTTGTGAGTGGCTCCAATGCAGCAGCCCCTCTCTGGGGAGGATGAGTGGTCAATTGACTTTGTTGACTCGAGGACCGAGGCTTTCCAGGCTTTACCACCCAATCCCAGTGCAGATTGTGGGATAGAGATGCCCTACCCATCCCGCTGGCCTTTCCCAGAGCCACTCAGTTGGGGGCCACTCCTTCTATAGCCGAGTCTGCTGAACATTCTCTTCTCGTTGCTCCCTCTGGCTTTGCTTCGCCGCTGGTGGCTGTTCCTATGTGTCATCATTTAGTGATTTCAACTCCATTTATTCCAAGCATGTTCAGACCTGCTCCTCTGGTCTGCTCTAGTTTCACCCAGCTCAGCTCTCTGAAAGGTCACCAGAGGAAGAATCATTTTTTCTCATCACAAAAAATCAGAAATATAGTTGAAGTCCAGTTAATTACAAAGACTGTTTCTTTCCTTCTTCCTTCAGACTGACAGGGTTTCAGAGCAAAACAGCATCAGCCAATGTGGACACTGCACATTCTCGAAACACACAAGGAAATGGGGGGGAATTGATCCAACCTGATGGGCCTCAGGACTGTCAGTGTCGAAAAGTAGCACAACCCCACCAACTGCAGATGTCCACCTTCACCTGCAGTGGTGGAGGGTCTGGCCCTTAGCTAGGCTTATTCCAACCAGATCTGTGTCTGTCATAGTGCTGGATCCAAATCTGGGTGTGAGAGTGATGGCTATGCTGGGAAAACTGGAGTGGGTGGAAGAATGGTGTGATGTGCCTCCAGGCTGTGCCCAATGTTAGATTTTGCTCAGAGGCAGTTTCTGGTATTCGTTCATGAATTTGAAAAATGCCATGCAGTCAGCTGCCAGCCTCTGGGACAAGACCAACCGATTTCCATGGAAAAAAGTTTCCTCTCATAGAATTTCTAGCTGATCCATAATACGAAATGCTGCTGTTTTTCAGGTCCCCATGCACAACACAGTTCTGAAGCTGCTGAGATTCTTCTCTGGGACTCAGACTTTCATTAAACAAAGGAAAAAAAAAAAACAACTCTGTCCATTATAGCTGTGAATAAAACCTTCCAAGCATGGAAAGAATGTTACCTCTTGCCGATGCACTGAAGTCTGTTGCTTTAACTACTTTGAAAGGCAGAACGGAGAAAATTAACCAGGTATTAAGTTGTTGTATACCAGTGTAGCTAATCCCATATGACAGGGAAACACATGGGTGTTTCACAGTTCTCGGACCCTTTTATCCTAGTAGAGGACTAAGCACACAAAGGGAGGTGTTTGGGCCCAGGCTGGCAATCAAGGACAGCCTAGTTTAGCACAAGTGATGCAGTTGCTGTGCATGATCTGTGGATGTTACAGCCGCTCGCTCATTGGCTCGTACAGAGGCTCCTTTTGCACAGCAATTACACCAACCCAAAACCCAGCTGTAACCTTGCTCTGAGCAAGGCTGCTCTGCCCTTTTCAGAACAGATCAACTCCAGAAATGTCTGGCCATATCACAGCATTGGTAGGGCTTTCTTTTCATTTTTCATAACAGAAGTCTTTGCACAGACATACCTAGGGTGGCAGACAAGTCATCTTGCTGACAGAGTTCACTTGCTTGGGAACTGTTCTAACCTTTCAGGAAAAAAAGATCATTATGTCGGTAGAAACCATGTTTCCCCTAAAAAGGATGGCTAGATGGTAGAGCAGCAAAGTACATCTTTGTAAGAGAGCCCAAGCCTGAATCTGAAGCTGCCCTGAAATGTTTCTGTGAGACTAGTGGGTGCTGAGGTCCTTTCTCTAGGGCGCACTGACCCCCATGAAGATACCATTCCCTTGATGAGCTGTTTCTCAGAACTGTAACTCCAAGGGCTTGTTCCAATGCTTTCTCCTGTTATTCCTGTGACCCTCAAAAATACTCTGTCTCTTTTTCAGACATCCCAGGACAAAACTGAGCTGCAAATGGTTTCTGCAGCTTCTGTGAGCTCCCTGGGGCCTGCAGAAGAAAGTCCTTGCGGTCTCTTCCTCCCTTGTGCTCCAGCTCAGCTCTGCAGCTCTCTGTGGCAGATGGCAGAGCCTGATATGTCCCAGGTAACTGCTCTGTGCCAGCACCTGGAGTTCTGCCCAGAGGCCCTGGGACCCCAGGACTCTGCCCTTGGACCTGTGCTTCTTTTGCATGCTCATCTTCTCGGATGCTCTCAAGCCACAAGCACAGACAGCTCGCGCTAGTGCTCTGACAGCCAACCAGTGCACGTGGTTATGGTACAGATTGTGTATCCTGGTTTATATATAGTTCGGCAAAAAGGTATCATTACAAAACGCTCAGGTTTGCTTCCAAACTTCTTGTCTGAGCTTTGACATTCTGAATTTGCCTTTTGCCTGCCACCAATGTGACACCAAGATTATTAAGAGCTGGAAGGCAAAAGCACATTTGCAAGGACAGTCACAAAGTTCCTGACCACTTGGTTGTGAGTGACTTTCCAAAATCACACACTCACAGAATCATTTTGATTGGAAGAGACCTTTAAGATCATTAAGTCCAACCGTTAAACCAGCGCTGCCAAGTCCAAAAAATGGGGATGTTCATTTTACAGTGAACCTTTTCAAGTAAGATAGTTCCAGCATGCCTCATTCTAGCAAAGCAACTCTTCGCGTAGCACCCTGCAAGGAGTTTCAAAGAGAACAAATCGCTAGGCTTCCTGATGGGGAACTCTCAACAGCTTTTCATTGCCTGAGAGGGAACTTCCAAACCCCATGCTCAGCTGTTTAGTGGTGTTTCCCTTCCATCTCCATGTCTGTGGGTTGTGTGTGTGTTTATTTGCACATATATAGCTCCTATTTGCATATGCCAATCTCTGGTGACCCAGTTTTTCTACACTATTATAGGAGTAACATGCAGCAAGAGTCCTGACTCTCTAAGAAGGTCCCAATGTGCTGTTGATTGCACAGATGCAGACAGAGACAACTCTCAACCCCCCAAATTTACTGAATAAAAAGGCATCTGGCAAAGCTTAGTGTCAAAATAATATGAGAAAGATCATAGACTGGCTCACTGGCAGAGCCAGGAGGAAACGCATCACTCATCACATCACCCAAATCCAGTCCTGTTCCTCTCTTGCTGTGTCTTACAGACTTTGTGCAGCCACGTGCTGAGTCCCAGGGTGGCAGCTCTGAAAAAGCCATGTTGAGACCTGCTGCTGCCTAGGGCCACACTGCTTTCGGGAACTGGAGAGGACTTGTTTACCCAGTGCTGGGAGATGACTGGCTTTGTCTCTGATAAGAGCCTGTCTAAAGATAGTTGTGAAGTCACTTTTTGAGGATAGGAGGCATTTATACCCCTGAATATACCCCAGTGGGCTTCTCAGACCCCAGGAACCAGGCAGAGGCAGTCAAAGGTGGGGTGGGGAAGACAAGACAGCAAGGAACAAGTATTTCCTCAGAGATTCTTTGACCATTTGCTACCCGAATGCAAACACACCAGTGTTTCCCAGCTCCTGACAGATTGACCATCAGCTTTTCCCCCTGCTATACTGCCAAGCGGACTCTCCAGGCTTTGCCACGTGGCACGCTGTTGGCACATGGCCAGAAGATCCACCTCCCCATTTAATACCGAGTTACTCAGGCACATTTCCCAGGTGCCACGCTTGGCACCGCTGGGGGAGATGGGCCTTTCCCAAGTACTCATCCCATCTTGGGCCAGCCAGGACTGTCCTCTCCTTCCCCTCACACAAAACCTCACACAACCGGGGCCGAAACCCCTCAGCAGTCCCAGCCCCGTGCCTGTGACAAACCCTGAGGAAGGGCACGGGGCTGGGTATGTCAGCAGCGAGGGATCCCCCTTGCCACGGCAAACCTCAGCAGGCTGAGCAGCCAGCTTCCTGCTTCCTTCCAGCATCACCACCTCAAGCCCAGGGCGTGTGGCAGCACAGCTGGGGACATGAACAGTCCTTCCTTTCTCAGGGCTTTGCTGCTCTTAATCCTGCAGCACGTGTGTCCGCTCGGCAGCAGGTGAGAAACACAGAGGCGAGTGCCAAGCACAACAGGTCTGAAGGGACCGGTTTCTATAGGAGGTGCCAAAAGACTGAAATATGTGCAGCACGGTTCGTGAACTTTGGTGGGGAGGCATAGCAATACCCTGCCAGGCAGAGGAATTGGAGGGGTTTAGCAGTCAGAGCGGACTGTGGAAATATGCAGAGCAGCATCAGAGGAAGAATTAGAGGTGGGTTAGGCTGTGCAATACGGGGGTGCACTAGGGCAGCTGGCGGATCAGCCTTGCTAGGGAGAATGGAGGAGCTGAGAGGGCTAGAGGTGCCCAAAGCCGAACTGACGGTGCCCTGGAGGGAGGTCCAGCAGCTTGGTAGCCATGCTGCTCTGCTTCGAGCTCTGGGAGGAGTGAGCAGTTTAGTTCAGAGCTGGTGTTTGCTCTGGGCTGCTGCCCCTAAAAACAGGTTTTTCCTTTCCTGTTCTATTTGGCTGATTTGTCATTTTTCCTGTTTCCTTTCTCAGCCTTGCTGCTCTGCTTCTTTCTCACTTCCAGGTCTGTATGCTGGGCAGGAATGTTGTCAGCTACATACAGGTGGGATGGGAGCCTGGACAGGGCTTGGATGCAGGAAAGCCACTTGCCAGTTTGATCCAGGTAAAGAGGCCTTTTAATCCAGGTGTTATGCTGTACCATGGAAAATGCCATTGAACGCAAGGAAGGAAACCCCCAAAGACCCACGTGTTTGCCTTGGAACAAATGAGTTCTCCAAAAAGATGGAAATGCAAGTGATGTGTTGCATGCAGGCAGTGGGAAGCATTAGAAACCGTGCGGGTAAGCTGCACAGCACTGGCATTACTTTGCAAATCCTTTTTCAAAGCAGAAGCAGCAGGACAGAGCCACATCAGTCACACATCATTTTTCTGTTTGCAAATGATTTTAGACATTTAATCACAGCCTGTGGCATGTTCACAAGAAAATGTGCATCGGAGCACACACTTGGTCCATATGCTGTGGAGCAATCCCCAGTTCCTCCCCAGGTACAGCCAAGAGTGGCATGAATTTGGGGAAAATCATCTGTCTTATTAATCTGAAGAGGATGGATGTATTCCTTCCACTATGTTATAACCAATGCTTTCTTCTTTATCGATCTCTTAAATGAAACTGTTACTCCCGAATGCACCATCTCCCTTTAACAATACCGGATCTTCAGAGCTTCTGATCTTTGCACCTGGACAGTTTTTGTTTCAGTCTGTCCTTATCCGCAGCATGAAATTTGTTTTCTATTTCTCTTCCTTGGAAAATCACAATTTTTCACAAGCTGCCACAGATGCTCTGGGTGGCCAGACTTCATTCTATTAACATTCACCTTCGGCCAAGCACTCCTGCTTGAGAATTTTGGCTTTTATTTTTCACAGGGACTTAGGAAGGAGAGACATATGCCTGCCATCAGCTCATGCCACTTCTTTCGAGGCTTTAATTTTCCCTCTGTGCACCTTTTTGGAAAGTACCATTGAGTAAGATCCTGGCAGGACTGCAATATGCTTGAGGGTGTTTGGGAGCAGACACAATTTCTCACGCACAAGTGACCCCACCAGAATCGTGGTACCTCACATCCTTCTGGGAAAGGGAAATCTTAAAAGCTGTCTGTGACTGACAGCCCAGCTTCACAAAAAGCATTACATTTTCTCCAGCAGACTGTGGCCTTTGGGAAGTTCAGAGCCAAACTCTGGCCTCTGCTGGGCCCAGGCATAGATAAAAGTTCTTCTACCCACCTTATATGCTGCAGCTGTCTGGCAGGCGGGCAGTGGGGAGCACAGCCTACACTTGGGAAAAGTTCTTGCTGGCTTCAAATCATTCTGCATGTTTGGTAGCGTGTCACACCATTTATGTCTTTACGATGCTGCACACCACTCAAGCAGGAAACTGCTTTAAACTCGTAAACCTTCTTATAAAGACAATCATAACGCCCCTGTACTCATCAGAGTATGGCTCTCTCAGCTGGAGATTCCCCTATCAGCTTTCTTAGGTTCCCAACATACTACAGAGAAACCTGCAAGCCAAGATGGCCTTGCCGCAATCTAGGAGGAGGTGATCCTACTAACTGAGGCAAGAACCTCTATCTCCTCACCAGGCAGACTTGTCTGTCAACGTGTCGTGGGTCAATCCTGCCTGAACACCAAGTGCCCGCCAAAGCCGCTCTATCGTTCCCCCTCCTCAGCAGGACAGAAGGGAAAAAATATGAAGAAAGAGTTGTGGGTTGACACAGGGACAGGGACATACTCAGCAATTACTATGATGGGCAAAACAGGCTTGACTTGGGGAAAATTAATTTGATTTATTACCAATCAAATCAGAGTATGGTAATGGGAAGTAAAAACTGAATCTTAAAACACCTTCCCCCCGCCTCTCTTCTTCCCAGTCTCAACTTCACTCCTGATTTTCTCTACCTCCTCCCGCCACAGTGGTGCAGAGGGACAGGGAATGGGGGTTGCAGTCAGTTCACCACAACCTTCTCTCTTCTTCTCTACCATGGTAGAGGTCTTCCTCTCTACCATGGGGTCACAGCCTCCTTTGGGCTCTGGCATGAGGTCCTCCACGGTCTGCAGGTGGATATCTGCTCTACCATTAACCTCCATGGGCTGCAGAGGGACAGCCTGCCTCACCATAGTCTTCACCATGGTCTTCACCACGGACTGATCTGGCGCCTGCAGCACCTCCTCTTCCTCCATTTTCAATGGCTTTGGTGTCTGCAGAGTTTTTTTTTCTCTCATATTCTCACTTCTGTCTCCCAGTTGCTGTTGTGCACACCCAGAGCATCTCCTCCCCCTCCTTCACTGACCTTGGTGTCAGCAGAGTTGTTTCTCTCACATATTCTCACCCATCTCTCTGGCTGCAGTTGCTGTTGAGCTGGTTTTTTTCCCCTTCTTAAATATGATATCACAGAGGTGCCACCAACGTCGCTGATGGGCTTGGCCTTTGTCAGTGGCAGCTCTGTCTTGGAGCCAGCTGGCATTGTCTCTATCAGACACAGGGAAAACTTCTAGCAGCTTCTCACAGAAAGCCACACTTGTAGCCCCCCACTATCAAAACCTTGCCAGGCAAACCCAAAACACAAGGCAAATGCAGGAAGAAGAACTGTGTCCCAGCAGCACGTGAGCACTTCTCAGGCTTCGTGCACCGTGGTGGGCAGGAGTGGGAATCAAAATGCAGTGCAGTGCAGTGCAATGCAGTGCAGAGCTGAAAGAACAGCTGTCGGGCAGGTGGCTCCTGAAGTGCCCTTGCAGGATCATGGCTTTGTCCAGGAAGGAGCGGCAGCGGTCTCCCTTGCACTGCACAGAACCGAGCTGACGAGGAAACGCAAGAGGGAGCACAGGGCAGTGTTTAATAATGAACATCTGGCTCTCAACGCACAGGCTGCGAGAGGCTGATTTATAGGCACCAAGACAATAGACTATTGTGCTGTATCACAGGGACCGTTTGACTGCGTCTATTCATCCCTACAGATATATGAGCTGCCCATCTCTTATAAATGACCTCCTCCTTTCTTAGGTTGTTGTCTTCTCACTTCTTTTCTCTCCTTCTCTTCCTGGAGGGTATTTCTAAGCTGAAATATATAAATATCTGACATCAGTGCACTAATTTTTTTGCCTTTACTGTGGTCAATTGGCAGCGTGTAAGAGTGTTGTCTAAGGGGGATTTTCCTACTTCTAGCAAAACCAGATCCTTTCGCAATGACTTGTTCTGCCCTTTCATATTCTGGCATGTGCGTGCAGGGCTGCATGCACTGGGGTAACGTGACCAGTCAATCGATAGGAATTATGACTGAGTGAGGACTAAGAGATCAGGTGTTCAGCTGTGAACTGCAAAGCTGCTCTTCCCAGGTTCTTAATGAACAGTGTCGCCAAACATTAGCGAGGCCTTGAAAATCCCTTGAGAAAATTGATTCTGCATTGTTATTGCGTAACCAGGAAAACAAAGGCACAGCAAAGTCCCAACCTGAATTATGAACTGTGATTCTGGGAGACCCCAGTTCTTGGCTTCCCAGTTTTGATGACAGGGGCCCCATTCTCATGTGTTTGATACCGTGTTTCCCACCAGTGTAAAGTGGGGGGAGAACAGAAGGAAGCATTTGCTATCTCCATTCTGTTGCCGCTGCCTTTGGTCCAAATAAGCGTACAAGACTAGAAGAGAGAAACTGCTGCCTAATAAAGTGTGTTAGAAAACTAGCTGGAAACTTAGCATTCAACATCCAGGAAATGTCAGCACTAATATTGTTCATGCAACGCTAACTTAGCCCCCCGCCCCATGCATATGCATTTGAAGACAGACTATAATTGCACACATTGTTTCCTCTAGTCCCCCACCTCATTTAGCACCCAGAAAGGATGATGCTCAATTAGTGAGCAGCTTGTCAATAATCTCCTCTGTCCTTTTTGTTCAGTGGAAGTGTCCCGTGTCTCGTTTAATACCCATCTTTAAACTCTGCTCTGATTATAGCATTATTCACTTTCTGCTGCACGTGTCTGGAACCCTTTGTTTTTGGGGTTCTTCACAAATATTAGTGGTTTTTGTTGAAGACTGCAAATTTAGTGGTGAGATCAGCCCCCTTGTCCCAGTGGGGGAACTGAGACACAGACCAAGTCTGGATACAGTCTTCAAATGTGAATGTCTAGTTTATCACAGAATCACAGAATCATCTGGTTGGAAGAGACCTCTAAGATCATCAAGTCCAACTGTTCACCCTGCACTCCCAGGGTCCCTAAACCATGTCCCTCAGCACCAAATCCACATGTCTTTTAAGCCCCTCCAGGGATGGGGATTCCACCACCTCCCTGGGCAGCCCGTTCCAATACTTAATAACCCTCTCTGTAAAGAAATTTTTCCTGATATCTAACCTAAATTTCCCCTGACGTAACTTGAGGCCATTCCCTCTCGTCCTGTCATTCTTAACATGGGAGAAGAGGTTGACCCCCAGCCCCCCACAACTTCCTTTCAGGTAGTTGTAGAGAGTGATACAGGGCCCCCCCTGAGCCTCCTCTTCTCCAGACTAAACATTCCCAGTTCCCTCAGCCGCTCCTCATAGGACAAGTTCTCCAAACCCTTCACCAGCTTTGTTGCCCTTCTCTGAACCCGCTCCAGCACCTCAACATCCTTCCTGAAGTGAGGGGCCCAAAACTGGACACAGCACTCAAGGTGTGGCCTCACAGTGCTAAGCATGACACCAATCTCTGCCTGTTTCATATTTAACCACTTGATATGATTGAAGCCTGCAGCAGAATGACCTCAGTTGGGGATTACCTCT
>NW_010420232.1:101908-105448 GCF_000710305.1 Buceros rhinoceros silvestris
TAGTCCCACATGCTATCGCAAGTGTGTGAGCTGGAGAGACTGCGCTGGAGCTCTGAGCCTCGGCACTCAGCAGTGTCGGGTGGATCAGGCTAGTTAAACATGGAGTGGAACCAACAGATCTGTTTTGACAGGTCCAGCCAGACAGAGCAGCAGTGTGTCTGAAACCCCCTGGCATTGCTGCCCGGGCAGGCTGTCAGCAGGCAGCCTGGACTTGGCCACGTGGATGGTGGTGGGCAGGAGGCTGGGCACGCTGCGCCCAAGACTGCCTGCTCTGGAGACTGATTTTTCAGAGCAGTACAGACAAAACTAATAAACCCTTGGCCTCAGGTTTTCAAGACTAAAGACAGCACCGGTGCCTCTGGAGCCAACAGAAATTGTCAGTCTTCAGAAAGTGTCACCCCAGAATTGCAGGCCCATTTGAAAAATATGCTGCCAGCAATTTGTCTGCAGTCATATGGGAAATCTGTTTCAGGCTGGAAATACAACGTGGACATCCATCTCCCAGCCCTGTGGTTTCATAACAGGACTGTACTTCCCAGATACTCATCTACTTCAATATTTTTCCTCTGCCAGAAGCATTCTTTACACATGTGTGCTTTTTTCCTCCTGCATCAGCTTTACAAGGGTGGATCTCTGCTTCTTTACACATAATACTGAGGGCATTTTAATCAGTATTGTTTGTAGATCCCAGTGGAAATATTTTTGGCGATTAACTTTCAAGCACTGCAATTTGCGGGCCTGTGGGAGTATAATGTGGCGAGTATTTAATTCACCGGTGAGATGCAGTGCAAAGTGACCTGCAGCTTGTCTAAAAGGCATCAGCATTTTAAGAACCGCAATGGAAGGGGCAGAATGCCACAGCGCGTTGCACTCAAAAAACACCGGCGAGTTAGGGTAAACAGAAATGCTGTGCCTGAAGTAACGCTTGGGGAACAACTAGTCAAACCTTTTTGCTTTGTGCAATTTATACTCAATGCTTCCAGGCACAAGAGGGGTCTCTAGTATTTTCTAATGAAGAAAGTCTTTCAACTCTCCTTGTTAGTGTTTCTATGAAAGTTTAAGCAAGGCTAAATAGCTAATTTCAACTGGTACTTAACTTTTAGAGAAACTCTGAACACCTGGTGACTCAGGAGCTGGCTTAATGAAGGCATCAGTCCAAGCTGCTGGCCAGGAGATCAAGCATCATGGATGCCAAGAGCCAAAGCATCATGGTTGTTCTTAACCAAGTTAGGCAAAGCTTGATACATATGAAAGAGGAGCACACTTACCTCCGCACCACAATAATCTGCAAAGAACTACAGTAACCTGAGAAGGTTGCTGTGAGAACTCCTATTTAGACGCTCGTTACTGTATTTCTTTACCTGCATGCCATGGTGATAGCTTAAGAGCAAAGTCATCCCCTCTGCAGGGTGCAGGGCTCTATGGCTATTTTAAGACATAGAGGCAGCAGGAGAGGAAGGACTACTGATGATTTGAGAAATGATAATCACTGTGCAAGGGCAAGAAGCATGAGTGCCAGTGACTCAGAAAATTGTGTCCCAGCCAAAGGACTGCGAGGTGAAGAGGTGTTGGAGCAACAACAGCTGCACAGCCCTAGTTTGGAAGGCTGCTGTTCATTTCAGGCATGAGCATCGTGTCCGAGTTTCAAAGCCAAACCAGCCAATTGTGAAATAGTTGGGAGCAACCTCTTCTGAAGCCTGCCTCTACCTCTTTGAAATCACATTGCAGAGATTTTTGTGGTGGCAGAGTTCTAATTTAAGGACGGGTTCTGTTTCCGTGGTAGGGCACGAGCCAGGTGATCTCTGGAGAGCTGTTTGTATAGGGTGCAGCAGTGACTTAATGTTTAGATGAGGAAGAGCAAACTAAAAAATGCAGTAGTAAAACCTGTGGTTATATTTTGGACCAGATTCTTCCTAGATTAACTTTTGGTAGCATACATCTAAATTAGCAGGAGACAAATCAGGTGAAATAACAACCCATGTGGAGAAGACTATAGAGGGAACAGGGACAGCGTAAGTATCTAACTTGGACATCGAAGGTCTGGGGGGGGTGTATCTGGCCCATGCCGTGAGATGGAGAATGTGAAGTCAAGAGGACTCAGTGTCATTCCCTGCTGAGGTGAAGTGGATCTCTGTGTCACACAGAAGACAGAAGCCTCTGCTAAAAATGGTTGGAAAAGTATCTATAGGAATTCAGATGAACCGCTACAGGGATATTTGAGAAGTGCAGTAAAACCTATGTTAATTCATGAAAAAGTTATTGCGGAAGTATAGGGGCAGAGATGAAGATGAGAAACAAACCCACAGTCTGAAAGATGTTTTCCAGCAATCACAGCTTTGTTAACTCTTGATTGACCGTGAAACACATAGCACCCTTACAGCAGAAGACCACGGACCACTTCAATACTACTCAAAAAATTAAATTGCCTAATCGTCCTGCACAGTTATTTCTCATCCAGATGGATGCCTTGCCCTAGGTTTTTCCCATCTCCCAAGTACTGTCATTATTTCTAGTATTTGTGGCTTCTGGATCTCGTGATGAATTCATAGGCTGGTGAGACCCCATTGCTTCTTCATCAATCTTCCAGCAAGGCAGGGACCAATTGGCCTTTGTATGAGCCTGTATCATTGCTTACAGAGCAAAACACAATGGTAAAAAATGAAGAGCTTTCAGAAAGAGTACTTTTTTTTTTTTTGGCATATTGTCCAGAGGGAAGTGGGAGAGAGAGATTTGGAAGAAATGTTCGAAAAGTGTTAAGAAGCTGTCAGTGTAATGCTGTCATGTGTTAATTAATGCAGGGGAGAAGATGATTATACTGAAATTACACAAATAGCCCTATCTCAGGTTAGCAGCAATTGACTGGAGCTTAAATCACTCACCAGAATTAATTAAACATTGCATCTGAATACCTTGGAAATTATCGTGTGGAAATCATCCCCGAACAGCAACAGGCCTCATCATTAGCTGCTGTGTATTGGTTTACTCCACTGACTTCAATATAACTTATCAAACCAGTGCCATCAAACAACAGGAAACAATAATCTAAGGATTTATTTAAACCACTGAACTATTCCAGCAGCAGCTCAGAAGAGGAGAGGAGATTGTTATCAATTTTCCTAGCACAATGTCTCAGTGCTAACTCATGATATCAGACCAAAATCCATTATAAAAAGCAAAAATAACAGCCTGGGGGGCTGCCTCTCTGCTCCTCTCTTCGCAATACCCAGAAATGGGCCGAATTTACCACTTTGTGCTAAGGCAAACTGAGCCACACTGTCCCCATCCACAGCGCGCTGTGGGTATTTCCCCATGGATGTTATCCTCTCTTGTGGTTATACCGGCTGAAGAAAATCAATGTTGTCAGCTCCAGGGGCAGGTGGGTGGACTTAATTTGAGATGGGGCTATCCTCAGATTATTAAGAGAGTATGAGGTACAAAGTCTTTGGAGGCATCTGGGCTTCAGTGAGCTTTGGAGATCCCCCAGCTCCAGAGGTGACATAAAAGGTCCTCCAAAGTCAGTGGGATTGCTCAGGATGAAGA
>NW_010420232.1:105539-107846 GCF_000710305.1 Buceros rhinoceros silvestris
AGCGGTGTATGTGGGAATGAGGACAGTAGTCCAGGAAAGGAGCACTTCTTCCACCCTGCTGTGCACCTTTCTTCTGAATACCCAGGAAGGTTTCTGACAGAAAATCCGTAATATTCCAAGTTACAGGTAACACTAATCTGAAAAGCCTCCTGTAGCTGTAAAAGTAATTCCAAACTGCAGATGTTCACAGCCTGTAAATCTCCTTACGACTGCATGCAAACCCAAGTAAATACACAGGAAACCTACGTACCCATGACCGGTGCGCAAATTAAATTAGCAGCTAGCTTGTTACCAGTGTCCTTGAGTTACAAACTTGTCAACACTCATTCCAGTTAGACATGGCATTGCCTTTTGCAGTGCACTGCCACTCAGCCTGCAGAGCCACTAGCCAAGCTAGTCACCTCAAATAAGCAAAGCCTTCAATCTTCTGCCCACCGCATCACAAGCATGCTCTTCTCAGCTCATTTTTTTTTTGCTCTTACTGGGCTTTTTGACACAGGCTGCCTCTCTCCAGCTACATTTTCTTCAGCAGTGCCTGAGGACTCTCCTGTGACAAAGATGATAAGGTGAATTTGCTCTGCACAACATATAGTTGCTGTTTCTTCCTTCACCCAAGGAGTGCAGTGATTATTTCCCCCTCAGAAGTTATGCCAAGTTTCTGGCATTTGCACTGTCTGGCATGTCACTCAGAGCTGTTGCCAACCATTGTGACTTCTGGTGCATTTCTTGGCTGCTGGACTACTAGGCAAAGGCCCTGAGTGCTTGTGGATCTGGTCCTCAGGTTATTGAAGGGTAATCAACAACCATCAGTCAACTGATACCTCTGAAATTATTTATTCCATCATTACTCTGTAAACGGTGTAGCAAAGACTTAATTTTTGATACAGGGGCATATCCATGGCCACCATCTGGTCAGGCTGGTTCTTGTAATTTCCCTCTGTTACTGCAAAATGCTTGTGTTGGGCAGCCTTTTGGCACCGTGCTTTATACCCTGTGTAGGGTGCGCGGACTGTTTGCACGGAGAGGAGCTCTCTACCACCTTCAGTGGGGTCTCCCAGGCACTCCCATCCCAAGTCACCCCATTGGGGGCTGCCTGGGGAGGCCAGGCCACTTTACAGTGCTACAGATGTCTACAATGCCACGGGGGACAGTATAAGGCCAGGGACTGTCTCCTCCTACCACCCATGGCTCTGAGATACCTTTGCTCATATTACGGCCACACGTAGAGTTCTCCAGTGCATGCAGAGCTGGAGTCACAGCCCCAGGGTCTGCCCCAGAGGCAGGCAGGCAGGCAGAGCAGCAGAGCAGCATGCTGCAACACTGCCGCTGCATTTCGGAGAGGCACAGTAAGCAGCCAGGGCTCGCTCATCCCATGTGTGCATGTGAAAGTCAACACAGGAAGGCAGCCCTAAGGGAAAAACAACCTTCCTCTCCACCGTTCACCTTTGTCACCTCTTCCGTGAGTGATCAAATTCCCAGCTTTGCTCTGGAAGCTTTCACTACTAATTTCTGCAAGTTTTCTGTCTGCCTTTTCCTATCTTTGTGGTGCTTGGCAATTTTCTCCTCTCATACAGTTATTCAAAAATGATCCTAATATGCAAGAGGGCCTTACCAAAAAAAAAAAAAAAGTTTTGTCCGAGAAAGAAAGGAATACCATCATCTGACTGGAGGAAAACTGGAAAGATTTAATTACTGTGTGAGTGGCACACACAGAAGGGTGTGATTCCACATGTGTTCAAGGAACCAGCACATTTCTGGTGTAATTACTGTGCTGCTGGCAGCATTAGGCATAAACAGGAGCAGTAAGCAGTGTCAGGAGGTTTAGAAAAAGGAAAGGAGACATTTAGAAGGCTACAGTTCAGAATAATGCACCACATGACAGATTATTTAAAAAAAAGAGCATATGTACCAGGAAAGGAATAGAGAAAGGAATAGAGAAAGCCTCAAAATTGTCAGAAATGGACCCAGGTAGCAAAACTGATGGGGCAACTGATGCAGCAGTGCGGGTGGAGCTGAATGATGTGGAGAGCAGTGGATGGGCCTCGAATACCTGAGTTTCATTTACACCTCAGTTACAAGTCAGTTACTAGCCTGTGGGTTTCCACCACCCTCCTGTACAAAGGTACTGACCTCTTCAGTAAACTGGTCAGGGACCAGCAGGTGAAAAGCAGTGGCTGCTGCCCTGAGCCTCACTGGTGGGGTGTGAAGGAGAGCCAGTACAGAGCTCCTCCTGTGGCAGATGGTGACTAACAAGTTAGAAGCCCTCTTGTCTCTTTGCTACCCAAGGGAAAGACACTGTGCTTCCTG
>NW_010420232.1:107962-111290 GCF_000710305.1 Buceros rhinoceros silvestris
CCTGCTGATTGCACAGCAACCCCAGCAAGGTCTGCTGAGAGGATGGCTCTTCCACCAGGCACAGTTCAGCTCCTGGAAACATCTGGTTTTGCTTTCCCGCATTTCTGCTATGCATTTCAACCGAGAATCAGGGCAGTATGCAAGCTCTTTAATCACAGCTGCCTTAACTTACTTTTTACTCAATTTTAGTATAAAACATGCACTAGGTCATTCTCACAAACGTCTCAGAACTAGCAAAAGCCATCAAGACCTGACCTAAGCTACACAAAGGGCAAACCCAAGGTCTGTTTTCAGTTTTAGTCTTTTTCCTGACCTAGGCGTGGCTCAAGGGGAGACCTGGTAGTGGGGTCAGGCATCTCTCCTTGCTAGGAAAATGCTGCAGTGAATTGTGCCAGCAGTCAGTGGTGGGCAGCGGTGGTGCAGATTTCCATGTTAGAGTCAACGGTGTTCAAACCTCTCTCTGTAGGATGGATGTAGGATCTGTTAGTTAAAAAGAATGACATTAAAATTAACTTCTTTGCTGTTGACTCATTCTTCTCTCCTTCACAAAATTCTTCATGCAGCCTTCACTCATTTTATGCAGATATTATTAATTAGCCGGAAATACCAACTTTTCAGACTCTGAGGGCTGGTGGAGTAAAGAGGCTCTCGGCTCAGAATATGCAACAATTTTTTTTCTCCTGTCTGCTCAAACACTGTAGGGACCTGCACAAAGTCCTTATTAGCTTGGCTATGGACAGGCTCTTGGACCAGGTTTGCTGAAGTATCTCCTACAAGTAACCTCAGAGGGTTTATTTATGCACATCTATAGCAAAGGCAGTTTATGTTCCCATCCCTGCCTCTGGGTATTTGTTTCCTGTCTCAGAGGTGGGGATGGAATAAGCTCACATCTGTTCTTCTTTAGCAAACATGGAAGCAGCCCTGCGAGTGTAGAATGCAAATATCTCTCTTTGCATGACTTCTGTTACTGGAAAATAAAAAAGCAGCACTCATGACATCTTGTCAGGCTTCGTAATATTGCGTGACCTTTCACTACGGGGACCTTTTTTCAGACTTTTAAGACCACATAAGAACACTTTTACTCATCAGGGTACTTGCAAATTGTTGAATTAAGTCTTGAAATCACTGGAAGACTTTTTTGGTTTGCTGAAGAGGAATGCTGGAGGTCACCTCTGGTCCTGCATGTGGTCCTCCACACTGTACTGGCAGGCATCGTAGGCTGAGCCCAGATGTGCTTAGCTCGTATCAAGAGGATTGTGTAGTCTACAGCACCAAGCAGCAGGTGAACGAGCAGCTGCCCTTTCGTTTTAAAGTACAGACAGGTGGGTAGCTTTATGTCTCTAGAAGCTTTGGCCAACAGCTTTGTTTCAGTTCTGTGGTGTGTACCAGACAGGAGGGGACGCTGCTGATGGATTCGGGCCCCCTCTGATACAGGTCAGCCTGGTGACAAATGGAGGAGTTCCTGCTTTCCAAAATGCCTGGAAGAAACTGAAGAGCACTCAGAGCCTTGTTCATCATTCCGGCTTTCTCAGTCACATCGGAAAAGAGACTGAAAGGTGCCTTCTCCAGGATCTACTTCCAACAACCATTAATGCGTCTTTGATTCAGCCTTCCTTGGTTTGCCTTCCAATGTGCTGCCCATCACATCTTGCATTTTGCACAGTTTTAGGCAGAGGCATACCTTGGTGGAAGGTGTTTTAAGAACAGCTTCACTGTTTTTTATATCCACCATAAAAACTCCTGTTCACAGGATAATACGGTGCCCAGTAAGTACAGCCCATTCTGGAACAGCACGTTGCTGCAGCCCGTGAAGAAGATGGATTACTTTACTTATTTGAAGGTATTTCCAGTTGCACTCCTGGACAACACGGATGGATATTTTCCCAAACTGGGCCACAGCTGGTTTGCATTATAGCTGCACTCACAGCACCTGAGGGGTGCTGAGCGGCTGGTGTGTGCTCAGATGAGTCATCCCCAAAACCTTTCAGGTGTGGGATGGGAAATCTATTCATGTGTTATCAGTAGTTGATCCAATATCCCACGGCCTGTTACACACAGCAGATAAGCAATGCATCTGGTGTGTAAATCTCTGTCTCTGATACCCTTTCTCTCTCTTGCAGGAGAGAGAATAAAATAAAACAGAGCTGAGCTTGGCTGTTCCCAGAGGAGTCCTTCGGTGTGTTGCAGGAGGAACATGTGTCACTGCAAATTTAAACTCCCAGCAAAACCACCAACAGGCTTTGAAATCATGTTTGTGGGGGTTGGAGGGTTAGCATGAACGCTGGTGGTGCGGGATGCTGTCACACCCTGCGGTGTCCCACTGAGCCACCTGCACAGGGTTGGGCACCAGGAACCTGTGGGGCAGGGGCAGGTGTGAGGACTCCAGGACCCTTGCTGTTGTGGGACTCAGCCTCCAGGGATGAGGGAGATGCCTTGGCCACAAATGAGTACTGGAGACCTGGCTGGTGACTCTGGCTCATGGTTGAAGGTCATCAGGGAATGTCATGCTCATCATAATTCATGCACCAGACCTGTAACTAAGAAATCCCAGTGGCTGCCCTTACCCTTCACACAGGGAGGTGGTTTTTGCAGGCATGGGCCTGTCACTGGCTCTCTGCAAAACCCTGGGGAAGAGCTGCTGGGAGCTTGTTAGTGGGCAGTGCCTCCTGCAGGAGCTGAAGGTTGTGAGAACACCTGCCTGGGTGTTTGAGTTTTAAAGGCATGATTGCCTGCAGCCCTGCTGTGCCTGTTTTCTCCACGCACCCAGTTGATAGCGGACTAACACGGGAGAATGACAGAGCCCTTTGCCCCCTGTCAGACCAAAACCATATAATGGAGAAGAGGTTTTAGGCATGTTCTTTGCAATGCTATGGCATGGGGAGAAAAAGGGAAGCAAAAGCCCTGTTTCAAATAAATGACTTTAATAGCCATCCATGTTTTGGCAGGCTTAGGCTCTGTGACGATGCTCATAAGCATTTCAGGAGAGGGTGAGTGGGATACACACGGTAAGGGCAGCCATGAGCCATGCAGGTGAATGTTTGAACACCGCTTATGTCTTACTGCTATCATCCCCTGCCTGTATTAACGTGGTTGGTAGATAAAGGGCTTAAATACCACACTGTAAAAACACAGTGAATCAAGACCTCAGCTGGTCTGTGTTCAAAGGAGAACGGGTCTCACACAGAGGATGTAAATGCAAAGCTCCCACCCCTCGAGAAGACTGAGTGTGCCTCTCTCTAGAGAAAGTTGTTGTTCTCTGCTGGCCCAGGTGAAAAATAGCAGGAAGAGTTCAGAAGGGACCAAAGGAAATGAAAAATCCACAGTTCAC
>NW_010420232.1:111360-112536 GCF_000710305.1 Buceros rhinoceros silvestris
AGCAGGGACCAAAGGAAATGAAACCTCCACAGTTCACGTGTGCAGCAGGGCCAGGGGATGGAAAATCTCTTAAGCAGGGTTGTAGCATGACAGGAGTGGAGGCAGTCTGCTGTATTTTCCCTTCCAGCTCCCTCAGAGGCTGCAGGGGAAGAGGGGCTGGAGGAACCACCTTCCTGCCCGTATCTACTTCTGCATCGTGGGATTGCTATCTTCTGCTGCAGTAGAAGAAGGTCTTTGTTCTTGGCAGATTTTTAAAAACTCCTTGTTTTCCCTGATATTTTTATCATACGTTACTAATTTTCTAGACCTCAGAATTCTACATTTTTTTATTGCCTCTGATCTGTTTCCCCTCTCTCTTCGTCATATGACACTTTTTTATTTCTAACTGGAGCCTGAGCTTTGCCACAGAATCTGGAAGGGATTTTAGCCAGTGTTGTCTTTATTAATTCTGGGACTGTGATTATTTAGCTTGAAAGATCATTGATTTCCATTAGCCTTCTGTCTTTGCTTTTCCTCCTGTCTGCTTATGATTTGCTTACCATTTGCTTAGTCTAGAGGAATGGGCCTTCTGAGTCGCCATTCTTTTGCGCGTGCATATGTGTGTCATTTATTAAGTGGGATTGTCCTGTTTCACCTATTGAGCAGAAAGACCGTCACTCAGTGCCTGAGTGTTTGTAGTGTGAGATGTACACAAAAACCAGAACATAATCCTCCCCAAACGTCTGCAGAACTTTGCTGTTCCCCTCTTAACTGCAGTCAGACCTACCTGTAACTTGAGTCCCACGGTTTCATGCGTAAGGACATGTCTGTGCTAAGGTGAAGATCTGCTCTCTTGCACAAACGCTTCTTAGCTTGAAACTACCTAAGGAGGGTCATGACCATGGGGAGATGTAGATTCAATAATTTCAGCCCTTGGGAGCAGTTCAGCCTCTGGCACCAGCTCCCGGATGAACGTGTTCCCTGGCTGCTGCGGCTCCCTGGAGGTGAGGAAGATGATGTCCTTTGGGCTCTGTGCTGGTGCTGCATGTGCAGAGGTTGCCTGCTCCCCCGTTTCACAAGCACCATTTTTCAAATCTCTTGTACCCCTGGGAACAAAGTTTCTAGAGTCTGCAATATGGTCCCTGGGCAACTACTCCAAGACAGAAATGTGTAGCTGGAGCAAGGAAGTTTTTCAGG
>NW_010420233.1:0-17004 GCF_000710305.1 Buceros rhinoceros silvestris
GGGCTGCTTGCGGAAGCCGCGTCCTTGAGGCGCTGGCGGCCTGGTTCGTAGCCGCGCCGGGGACAGAGGCGTTGGCGGAGGCGGGTTGACCGTGCAGCCTGGTTATAAACTTTTGCAAATAAATATTACACTTTACAGAACAACTGGTCTGCCTTTTGTGAATGCTTTAATCATATTTGTTCCTCTGTTCGAGCTAACCACTTGCGATACATTGGCTTTTTCTGTCCCGGCAGTGCAAGCATTTCGTTATCCAACAGCCCCTCCGCTGTCCCTCCCTGGACATTTCCACTCACTCGGTTGGTAAGTTGGGCTCTTTTCTGTATGTATTTACCCCAAATTCAAACACTGCGTTGTCCAGGTCGTGAGCTGGACCTAGCTGCTCCTGTGGACTGCATCTATGCCATCAGGGTTTCCCCTGCCTGTGTCAACCACCATCTAAAAAGTATGTGGGAAGAAACACGGATGTGTTCACATTCTTGGAATAAACCATCTTGTACCGCTCTCCCACGTGATGTAAACATTTCAGCATAGACAGGAGAAGGACAGGAGCAGTGTATGCTCCACGCTCCAAGGAGAAAGGCGAGGATGCCAGCAGCCAGGCTTTCTCTACGCATCAGAAAGCTTGGAGCATTGTCGGGAGCCAAGGCAGAGGTTAAGTTTTAAACCACTGTAGAAGCTGCTGGGGGACAGCATGGCTTTGCTTTTCTTCACAACCAGTTTTGCTCTTCTAAGGGAGAGTGGAACTTTCAGCAAGCAAACCATGCAGGGACATTAGATCTGACAGTGAGGACAGAATCCTGAGGCTAGCTCTGGCGACCTCCTGCTCCCTCAGCCCCTGAGAGACTGTTTTGTTTATTTGTTTTCCTGGCAGTGCTGCCATGTCCTCTGACCCCATAGCCAGGATTCTGCATTTGTCCCCAGTCAATGCTGAGAGATAAAGTCTGAATTACAAAATTTCTTAGTGCAAATGCTTGTGTAATTGGCACCATGTGAGAAGCTGAAGGAAACTGGTAAGCTTAGAATAAAGAAGATTCATAAAAGAAAAAAGATAATATATCATGGCATTAATAATGGCAGTTTTGTTAGATCAGACACGTCACTAAAAAGAATTTTGGTTTAAAATAAATTGCTGCTTTGACTTCTCACTCCAGCTGTAAATGTAAAATGTAAACATGGACAATAGTCCATGTTTGTTTTGGTTTGTTGGTCATTCTTTTTCTTTATTGTTTTAAATAACCAAGCCATGCATTATGGTTTTTCACGTCCTCGTCTGTTTGTTAAGATGTCAGGAGTTCTAATGCTGATCTAATTAAATTGACTCAAGTGGAAATACTTGAAAAGGGCCCTGTCCCTAGCAGCGTGCTGCCCACAACCACAGTCACCCCTCCACAAAAGGGTTTATGGACTAGGAAGGCACAGAATGGAGCAACCAGGATCAACACGAGACTGTACAAACAGCCACGGTGTGATCAGAGGCATGGCTGATGCAGCACTTTCTGAGGGTGGCTGAGAGCGGACTCCAAGAGGTGGGTAGGAGAGCAGCCCATGTGGGCTCTTGCATTACTCCTTTCTGGCCAAGTTATGAGATCACTGAGTGAGGGAAATGATTAAACAGACTCTTGCTTAGGAAAGAGACACCTGAATGGGAAAAAGATACCTAAAGGATTCTGTGATTCTAAATCACAAATGGTATGGAAAACACCTATGGAGAACAGTTGTATAAATTTCACATAATAAATGAGATTTTCAATAAACATTTTCAGAATCTAGATTTAAAACAGTCTAAACATAATCCTTTTATTGCCTAACTCTTAAGTAAACTATACCTACACAGTTTACTCACGAGGCTTATGCTTCAATTTAAGACAACCAGGGAACCCCCTGTTGTGGCAGCTGCGCAAAGGATGAAGGGATCAAAGATGTTAGAGATAATGGGAGAAAGATCTATTGGGGTTTTAAAGTCCAAAAATACAAATACACACTGAACTCTTTTTCAGGAAAACCGCTGCCACGTGAGAGGGTTCTCTGCTGTGCCATGTCACTCGTAGCATTCACAAGCGAGCCCTGCCAAAGAAAGCTGAGCCCGGCGCTGGCAGGGCATGGCTATTTTGGGGATCTCTGCGTCTCGGTTTCTCCGACCTCCCCAGAGACTACCAGCCCGTGTATTTTTAAGGGCAGACTGCACACATGTGCTGTGTGGGTCACGGCTGGAGAGGGTGGTCCGTGCTGCTCCCACACTGCCCTCTGCAAGCATCCATCAGCTGCTCCAGCTGCCAGCCGGCCGTGCCTCAGTGACAGTTTTGCTATGCCCTTTGAGTAAGGAAGGGGTTGTAACTTCGCTCTCTGAGGAGCAGAACCAGGCTTAACATATGACAGTGAGAATGAGTATTTGTTTCTTGGCTTCTGTCTCATGCCTTGGTGTTGATTTTATGGATGTCACTGGCAAACTTTGCCCTGTTTTTTATGCTGGCAGGGCTTTGCTGGGAGAGGGAGACACCATACAGGTTGTCTGGGAGATAGTAAGCAGAGGGATGGCACACCAGAGACCCTTCACTTGTTTACTCATCTGGGGATGAGTTCCAGCTATGTTACTTTTTTTTTTTTTTGAGTTTTTGGTTACTATCTGGTGATGAAAACTCATCCAAAGGGCTACATCAGAAATGCGTGGGACACACAGTGGTACAAACATTGCTATCAGGTATCAATCAGTGAGATCAAAGTCTGGCCCCCAGCACTGGGCTTGTGTTAAAGAACCATTGGCTTTTACTTCTTTCTTTCTTGTCCACTAACGTGCTGGGCATTTGCTTTAGAAAAGGTACAGAAGCTTCTACACCTGGAGATTAAGTTGTTTGTATTGTGGATCAACACTACAAACTTAGCAACGAGCAAACAGGCACAAAGCCCTGAGCTACTCAGAAGACACTCACGACTCAGAGGGCCAGGCTTAGTGACAGTGCTGGGGAAAGGCTGGCAACCATTCTGAACCGACAGATACTCACCTTCAGGTGCTCTTCTGTGACCGCCGCAACTGCAGCGTGAAAACGCATCGAGAGAAATGGCAGGAAGAGCTGTGTCTCTGACACCGCGGTGAACATCTTGTTCCTGTCCTTATCTGTGAGTGAATCTGCAGCTTTTATCTTCTTCCCTCAGTTGCTCACAATCTTGTATTTCTTTTTTTTCTTTCTAACGGAATTATTCTTCTGGGAAGATCATGAAGGGGAAAAAATGACCACTGAAAACACATCTGTCTTTTCTTAGCTTTTTAACCTGTTTGTGCCTGCCTACTCCTCCAGGAAACTACTACAATGACAGATCCTTCCATGGTGGATCAGCTGGCACGACTGAAACTCAAGCTCCTAGAAAAGGTAAGGCAGTGGTCACCTTTGCTCTGCTCTTTGCTCTTGCATGTTTCAGCATTAACACTTTATTTTAAATATTTACATTCCTACTGAGAAACAAAGAGGATCTGCAGCCAGCTGAGAACCTCTTTCTTCATGCAAGCAGAAGCACACCAAAGTTCAGTGGTGCTACAGTCACTGTCGCTTTCTTAAATAACATTGTACAAGTTTACACTGATCTACAGTGAACTAAAAATAGAGCTAAAGTTACTTTGATCTGATGGGAGATGTCACCAGTTAGCTCAAAATCAGTTTGAGTTGTGACAGGCAAAGTTTAGGAGTAAATTTTGGGTGAAGAGCACCTCAGATTGTTTCAAGGCAATTCTTGTCTTCATTTTTGTCTGCGTTCACATAACGTGTGTTGCCTGGTGAAACACGGGCAGACATTCGCTGGCATGAGGTGCCACACAGAATCGCCGTAGTGCTTTGTTGTGACTCTGCGCACTAATGCTGTTCCTGTGTTGAACTTTGCTGCCTGACTTATAACCAGCTCTTGTTATGGTTCTACCAACAGAGACTAGAAAATGAACAGCAAAACCTAGAGAAGATGGAGTCACCTCTCCCAACTGCAAGTAAAAGAGAAGCATTTGTTCTCATTATGGACATGATACGGAAAGGGCTTAGTGATGTTCTCAAGCATGAGTTCCCCAGCAGCTCATGCCAGATGATCACATCTCCTCCCTAAAAGCTGGAAGAGGCCTCTGCCCTTCAGTGGTTGGGCATTTGGGTAGTCAGAACTTGATCTGTCTTGTCTTCTGTGACAGGAACGTTGTCTGCAGGGGAGGAGGGAGACTCTGAACAGGAGCTAGTGCTGCCCCAGCTCAGCCTGTGTATCTATATCCATATGCAGCCCTGGAGACTGGAAGTAGCAAAAATGCAGGTTCCAGTGAAGCTTGTGCAGTAATACTAGTCTCGGTCCTAACCAAGTGGTGAATCCTAGCAGCCTTGTTGCAAGGGGGATGGGCTTGCGATACTGTGCAGCCATCTACACTTTGTCCTTTGAATTTATTCGATTGTTTCTTTTTTTGACAAAGGGAAGTTATCCACCAGCTAAGCACAGATATAAGAGTAACCTCCTGCCCACATGTCCTCTGCAGCTTCTGAGCTGCAGATGCTGGTTCAGCTGTAGCTCCTAGCTCCTGTACGTTGGAGTGAACCCCTGTTGCAGTCCGGCTGTGTGCTTGGCTTTGGTGACTCCGAAAAGGAGTCATTAGGACGGCTCTGTGTCTCTGAAGGAACCGGGCGGGTGGAACACTCCACTACTAACACTACATTACAGTTTTGAAGCTGACCAACGCAGCCTTGTGCAGACCAGAACATAGTTTCCAGTGCGAAATAAATGTGACTTGGTTTATGAAACAAATCAATATACTACAAGAACTGGTCTTGAGGACTGTGCTGGTAAGAGCTGGGAAAACATTTTACCAGGAAACCATGCATGTGCAGTTACATCCTGACTGTGGTTTGGGCAGAGAGGTCAGGAATCCCAGCATGAGTATGAAACTTCCAAAGTTTAGACAGTTCTCTATACAAGCTAGCAAACCCGCTAAAAGTTGATAAACAAGGGAGTTTCCTATAACTTGTGTCTTCTTCAAGGCCTTTCAAAGACTGCTACGATGCATGACATGCAGGTAGTGCGTTCCCCTCCACAACACCCCCACAGAAGCTGTGTGTTCTGTGTGCAATGTGTTCATTTCTTTGCATGGCATGTGCAGTGTTTGTGATTACATTACCCGTGGATTAAAGGCTACCAGCAGAAGATCAGCAATATTTCCAGACTATGCCCTGGGCTCATATTCATTGAGCTGATGCACAAAGAGTTGGAAACTCTTAATGCGGCGGCTAAAATTTAAAAATCCCTTTAACAACCTGCAGTTTCAAAACACAAAGTGATGCTTTTCACAGCAGAGGCCTCCAATGTATCTGAAAACATTCTTTCTTATTTTCATTTCAAGCGAGTTCAAAATCAGCTGTATGTGGGAAGAACTAAAAGGAAGTCGATTCAGAACAAAAAAGAAACAGAAATGTTGATATTCAAAGCTGAGTTTGCTTTGATATGTCACAACGAGCTTTTTTACCCTTTAGACAATCATCCTCTGTAGGTACAGATTATACCTAGAAAATTTCAGGCTGAAATGAGTTTCTAAGCCAGGAGGTTAAAAGGCGGCTTTAGAGAGCAATCTGAAAAGTTTATTTTCAGCGAAGGAGAGTTGCCTTTGTAGAGCTGCTGAACAGCTGTGTCCGTGTGTGGCTTAAAATCATTATCCGTTCACGGATTTGACAAGAAAAGTAGCCTAAAGCCTTCTGAGGCAGAGGTCAAGCTATCTTACAACACATTTTCCAAAATTAATCTCGTAATGTAGGTGCTATAATAGCTCTGTCTTTGTGATCCTTTGAGAAGATAATGGACTTTTCCTCCTTCAGGGAACAGATGTGAGGATATGCTCCGGAGTGCCCTAAGGCGAAGGAAAGCTCTTCTGCAGGACCTTAGGGTATGAGCTCTCTCTGGGGACAGAAACAGCTATGCCACCAAAATAGGGACCATGTTACTGTTACTTTGTGTTTGTGGAGGGTACCAACCATCAATGAAATGCTTTCCCAGACTTCTGGCTGTTTGTTATTCACCTTTTTCCCCATGCCTTTTTGCCTGCGCTGAAAACTGTACGGCTTCAAGATATGGAGGAAGAAAAACTCTCTCTATGCTTGTGCCGGCACTGCTGAGTGCTTCCCTTCATGCCGCAGTCACTTGGTCTGCCCGTCAGACGCAGCAGTGACGGACGTCTCTGCAGCGGTGTTTTGGTGAGGGAGGCTGCGCCCTGCTGCAGACTCCCAGGGGCTAACCCCATTTAGTCCAGAGAGCATAACAATATTGCCTGCCTTTCAGTGACCAGGTTCTCTCTAAGAAGATACTTCATTTTGCAGGAGCAACACCTTCTGGAAGAGCTTTCACAGCCCCCTGCACCAGCTGGAGGACTTAACCACAGAGCTGCCCCGCCACAGGTCTACCAGATTCCTTTTCCAGCTCCCCAGGCGGAGCCACCAAGGATTATCCAGCAGACGGTAAGGATCCTCTCTCCTAGGAAACACCAGTCTGAGACAACTCCTGCTTGGGAACCACGGAAACCCTCATCCTGCCGAAAGGGAAGATACTCCCCTTACTGCCCTAGGCAAGATCTAAGGGAAACCATCCTACAGATAAAGCACAAAATTAAAGTGTGAATGGTTTACCACAGGAATGAGCTAACAAGAGGAGCGGGAGGATTTTCCGTGCTCTGACCCAGCCTTTCAGCCGTTTTCCAATGTACATCACTGTCTGCTTGTGCAACCCACAACCTCAACGGCTTCTCCTTGGGGATGTCATGGGAGACAATATCCAAAGCCTTACTGAAATCTAGGCTCTGCCCTCCCAAAGATGAGGGAGTTGGCCAAAGCCAACCCCAACTTTTCCATTTTCCTTTCTTTTTCAGATGCCATCTCAGCCTGCCACCATCATTCAGCAGTTACCTCAGCCGCCCCCCCTGATCACGCAGATCCCTCCTGCCCAGCCTTTTGCAGCCCCCCGCTCTGGAAGCATTAAAGAAGGTAATGTACCCTCTGTCTAGCAGCCATCTCCCATCACCGAGCCTGGAGAGGGCAGGCGAGGCGCTACACCACATGGACAGGGGCATGGGACAGTGTCCAAGCTAGTTAGTGTCGTGCTGTTTCATGACTAGGCTGCTGCTGGAGCTGTGGGAACTGCACTCCAAAAATGGACTAGATACCATTTCTGAGAGGCTTTCAGGCACACTCTTACTGCTAAAACTAAAGAAAATCAGACTACAACTCAGCAAAGCCAGGTTCAGCTGCCAGGGAAGCTTGGGAGAGCAAACCAGCCCAACGCAAGGCTCTGAATAATGTAACTAATGCACACGGATGATTCAAAAATTAACAAACAGGCTTCTATAATCTGTTTTCATTCTTTTGTTCCCTCTTAACCTGCTGCTCAATCTCCTTGGAACAATGATGGCTTTTATTATGCCCCATGTTTGGAAACAAGACAGGACAGATGGGAATGCAGTGTTCAAATACAGTGCAATGTCTTTCCCCTCCCCTCCCTGCTCTCTTCCCACTCCCCCTGCCCCAGGCAGATTAGTTCTACTGCACAGGTCCTTTGTCATTAGGCTGCAGGCATCATAGTAAGTAGATTTATGTGCATGCAGTGGGCTTTCAAGGTGGCACTGCAATAGCATGTAAAGCTGAGGAAACCTCTCCCATAGAAAGCAATGACCTTGAGTTGAAGCAACGATCTTGAGCTTGCAGGGACACCAGCAGACGAGGATGCTCAACAGCAGCTTTCTTGTAGAAGGGAGGAGAAACAGGAGAGCTGGTGTGAACAATCTTATTCATAGACATTAATTTTGCACTTCCTGGGCAAATCTTCATGCGTCCCTTTCAGCTGCTTTGTCTTGGCTGCAGTGACCAGTCTGCATGCTTGTCATGGGAGCACTTGTCAAGATGCCTCTGCTGCCTGTCAGTTGCTGATAAAGCTCTTGCTTTCTTCCCTGGGGTGCCTCTTCCCAGATATGGTAGAGATGATGCTGATGCAGAACGCCCAGATGCACCAGATCATCATGCAGAACATGATGCTGAAGGCTCTGCCGCCAATGGCGTTCTCCCAGCCCGCTGGAGCCAGCTATCCCCTGCCTCAGCACACACAGAAGGTAACCACACTGGAGGCTGAAGAGCATCCTTTGTCTCACCAGGCAGCAGTTCATCTCCTGGGGAGGGTGCAGGGCCTGGAGAAAATGTGCAGGAAGTCTGGGATATTTAAGAGCTGTGCGCACCCTCAAACCCACGGCACTGTGACAGGACCCAAAGGAAGTACATCTCCTCCACAAGTGCCAACTGGATTCAGTCCAGCTCTGAAAATTATCTGGCCTGTACAGTTGAACCACTAACAGAATACACATGGAAGGCATCTGCACTGGGCATCTGCTGCTGCAGGTCCACTTGCTGCAAACAGCAGGGCAAGATTTGTGTTACAAATCCTGTAACTGGTAAAGTCGGACTCGGCTGTTTCACTTGGGCTAGAGATGAAGCACAAATTCTGTGATCCTACTTGGAGCCCCACTTGGAGCTCTACTTCCTATCTCACGGAACATCAATGGCTACTGAGCTCTGACAGGACAGATCTTAAAGACATTGCGGTGCGTACACCCCTATAGAGGTTTTTCCAAACGGTGCCCAGTGCCTGATCAGAGGCAGGTAATTTTGAACACACCCCTAGATGCCCAGTTCCTAAGCTGTTTCTAACAAGGTGATACAGCTCCTTAGTGTCCTTAAGTGCTTTGGAAAAATGTGTTTCTAATATCTACTTTGCAGCATGTGTTACCTGAGAAGCAAGGACAGTTGATCTTTGGGGAGGCGGGATGTCCCAGGGTTGCAAAAACTTCCCCTGTACTTCTCCTACCCTCCGTTTTCAGGCTAACTGTCTTTTCCTGGTGCCGTAAGAAAGGTTTGTTTCCTTTTTCCCAGACATTAAGGTTGTTGGCTGCTGAGGAGGTAACTCCCGCACCTCTGCAGCCCTTGCCCAGCCCACTTGCACCTTTCCTATGTGCTCTTTGCAAACGCAGCAGGCAGCTGGAAGGACCTTGCACCCCCGAGGTTACTGGAGGGTAGGAAACGCAATCCTCCTCCACAGCCTCCGCGGCCTGGAGTGAGCGGACGGCTTTGTGCGCCTGCTGGCACCAAATGTGTGCCCCGGACAGACAGCCCCTAACCGCAGCTGTTAGCTCTCTCGTTTCAGGGCACTGATGTCCCGGGAGGCCGCCCGTGGTGCAGAGGGGCCTGCTGGCTCGCTCAGCCATGGTCCTAGGGAGGACTTGCTGTAGCAATGGCAGGCAGCGCCCACTCCTCATGCGCCGGCTGTTTCCTTAGGGAGCAGTCCTTTTCCATTTTCCTTAAACTTTGAAGTTCCTGCTTTTGAATACTCTTTTCCCCTCGTCACGGGAGAGATGTCTGGGGCAGACCGTGGTGTAGGGAGAGCCAGCGGACTCATCTGCAGCTTTCTGTGAAGGACCCTGTGTCTAAACCGAAGATGGCAGAGGAACAGCCTGCGTTCCTCTGGTCCCCACCTCCCTCCCCAGGCCATCCTGTCACTGTGCGTTTCCCTGATGTAGACGGGTGGAATAAACTGGGGCTAGTGGGGTCTGAACATCTCTGAGTATCAGGTGAAATCTGGAATCTCCAGGTGTTTGCTGGACGTCTGTGTTGGCGTCCAGGCTCTATGCAGGCTCTATACTGGAGCCTGCAGCACCCATCTCCAGACACGTGCTGAAGGACTTGCTTTACCAAGGGGTGGCGAGTGGGAATGCAGCCCCTCAGCCAGGGACCCTTCCTGTGGGGGCACAGAGTTCACAGATCACCCTTTGTCTCTCTCCAACAAGGACCTGCAGTTTGCTGCTCCGCTGACTGTGAAAGCAGACAGGCCCAGGCCATCCGCCGTGCACCACCACCATCACTACCCTCCCACAGGGATGCTCCCAGTGCCCCACGGGGGCTTCCCGTCCACATCAGCAGCATGTCACTGGACCAGCAGCACTCTCCCTGCCCTGCCTACGTAAGTAAACCAGCAGCCATGGTGTTAACTCTCAGCCCTTCCTTCCTGTACAGGAAGGGTAGCAAGATAGACCAGACATTCCCACACCTCTGTGGTTCTTCACTAAGGCCAGTCCTGAATATTTTTAATGCAACAGCAGGATTGAGGCGGGTTAAGCGGTGATTTGATACACCCCAACTTACAACTTGAGTGATTAACCCTTGCTTATCGTGGAATAGACATGAGGATCAGACAATGTCTACAAAGGATACCAAGCTGTGTCCCTGCCACACAGAGCCACCAGTCAGCAATGCTCCACTCCACTCGGGGTTTGGGTCTCCCTGTGAACCCAACAGACACCTGCTAACTACGGGCTGCATGTGCTTTACATTGAGGCTAAGGTTCCCAGCAGGATTTATATCCTTAAAACAGTGCTGAGACGTTTGCTAATCAGAATTTCCTGGAGAAAATCCCACCACCACTCGCTGAGAGAAACAGTACAAAGGGAGGGCAGTACTCAGAAATAAAGCTGAGCCTTGGCAATAAGCCTGTGCTTGTGGCCGGGGTGTGCCTGTGCCTGCTCTCTCTGAGCTTGACCTGGTCGGCTTTCTAGGTGTGAGCAGATCACACCTGGGACCAGTGTTTGAACTAGACTGTTCATGGGAATGCCAGAGGCAAGAGGGACCTTGGGCAGGGATCTAAGCCAAGAGAGAGCAGTGGTCTTGCTGAGTACATCAGAGGAGGACAGCAACAAAACAGGCATGGAAGCAACAGAGCTAGAAAGTTCTTACGTGCTGAGGCTGGTGAAGAAATGCACACTGCTAGAGTGTGGTGAGATGGCTGGCGACTTTGGCATGGGTATTCACTGTTGCATCGGCAAGAACACAGCTTTTATTTCTGTGCTATGTTTTTTTCAAAGCCTTAGGGGATGGAAGGCAGCTGCATCCTCAGGCATGGGTGACCTGCTGGCAGGGATAGCCTCATGGACCTCTTTAGCACGGGATTTGAATTCCTGAACAGATTATTTACCTAATGGGATTATAAGGGGTGAACTTCTCTACCCCCTTCACTTTTCTGTAGGTTTGTAATCTGCACCAGTTAACATCTCTTGGCTCCTTCCAGAAATGTGCCATTAGCTGTTTGCAGAAGTCAGCAAAGGAAGACCTTATGGCTTTTAAGCTGTCTTCTTCCTCTTCTTCAGCTACCTTCCACCCTGAGTGATGAGATTTAGCACGTCTACAGAGTCCTTTTGTGGCTGCAGCAAGCCCATGCTGTTGGCTATTACCAAACACAATACAGCTGTTTTTCTTGTTGCAGGTGGCCCACGTACTGACAGCACGTGTTCCTCTACAAGTGGTCTGTAGCATGGCTGAGGTCACCCTGCATTTGGACAGTTCCTAAATAATCTGTCTGACTGACAGCCTAATGTCTGTAAGTCTGCACATTGTTGGGACAAGAAGTCAGTGGGAGAAAGACTGCAGATGTTCAGGACAACCTACTGCGTGCCTGCAGTCTGCTCACCCATTTCTGCTAGTTCAGTTGTTTCCTTTCATCTTCCAAGCCCAGACCAGCCACAAGCAATCACCACTTTTTTGCTGCCCTTCACGGAATCAAGAAAACCCATCCCAAAGTGTCTTGCAGGCCTGGCAGCCCACAACAGCCTGTTGGTATGAGATAATCTTAACACCAGTGTTACCTGAGCCCTTGCAAATGAGCATGACCCAGCTCCATAATAAAATCCTGAGGTTCTTCCTTGGATATTGGCATGTCTTCTTCTTCAGCAACACAAAGCAAACACTCATCCCACTGATTTTTAGAGGGCAGGCTTTAACCCAAGCCCACGCTATCCTGTTCTTTTTCTTCGCACTCCTCAGGAGGGTCATTCAGAGCCTCAATGAAGCGGTACTTTCTCGTGCTCTCACCAGTCTGCTTGTGTTTGATACAGGAAGATGATAAGCAACGAATTAGTAGCAATTCCTCAGTGTCTCCCCACCTTCTCCTGTTTTTGAAGCGGTGAACAGCTTTGCTTTCTTTCTGCCTGGTGCAGTTTGTGAGTGAATCTGATGAAGGCAACCTAAATTTTGCTTGGAATGGTTACCCAGAAGAAAAGGTATTGCAGTGGGCATAGATAGTCCCTGACAGGCAAAATTTAGTCTGGTTTGCCAAGGACTATTGTCAGTGGCTAAGGAGATAGGTTTGGCAGCGAGAAGCTGATGCATATCACCTTGGAAGGAGAAAACCCTTCCATCTGTGGCCTGTTTACTGCACCACACAGCGCTGCTTCCCTGCGTGTCTGTGCCTCCTGCCTCCGGAGCGGGCTCACAGACCGTGGCTGAGGTCGTTTGCGCAGTATTGCGAGACCAGCTGTAGCGACACAACTCTACGCTGTGCTGTCGACAGGGGGCCGTGAGTTAACTGCTGTACCTTAGAGTGCTCCTATCAGATTGGTGAGCCCGGCTTTACAGTCTGTAAAGCCTACCCTTGGACAGGGATGCAAAGGGTGCTGTGAGTGCTATTTCCAAATAAGAACTCACTGCTGGAAGCTAATGGTGTGCTGTCTGTGCTCTGCAAACAATTAACAAATCGTTTGTTTACTATGTAAGTCTCTTTGCCCTCTCTGCTCTGTTGTCTTTGCTCTGCGTGTGTGAGTCAGTCAGACAGTGTAGATCAAGTCAGGGCTGCGTACATCAGAGAAACCCAGTGGAGGGTCTTCAGTGGCCGCTCGTTCAGGCACAGTGCCAGAGTCCACGGGCACAAACAGCCTTTAACAACACCAGCCAGCCCCACTGGGGACCCCTGCTCTCCCCAAGGCCAGCAGTTCTATTTAAGCTTGGTGCTGGGGTCCAGCTGGGGGTCCAGTTGACCCTGGCCTGCATGTCCTCTTCTTGCACGGTACTGCAGGCCGGGACCATGGCGTGTGGCACTTGTTCCCCATCCCTTCGGGAGCAGCTGGCCCTTGCTGCACCAGGAACTGGGACGTGCATTGCAGAACAGCGCTGGGCTTGTGCGGGGAGTCGGCCTCCCTCCTTCGAGACAAATCTGCTGGTTTGGGCTGTGCGTGGCAGATTTAGCAGCAAACAGTGGTAGGTGTATGTTCATGTACACACTTTGCCTGTCTGCTGTTTGATTACTGTGTGTAGGCTGTAAATGGCTTCTCCCTTTTAAAAGCATTTTAAATGCATGCAGCATTGGCTCAGCAGAGCACACCCTCCCAGGGACAGACAGGTGAAATGGTGCACGCAATGTCTCCTCACAGCCTCATCCAAGTCCTGGAAAGCTCCTGCAGGTTAGGCATGGACCCTCTGCTCAGCATTGCACCACAAACTGCTCAAGCCATGCACAGCCTCCCTGGGCGAAAGATGTCCTCACCTGGGATGGGATTAGGCCCTGGGAAAGGAGTGTGGTTCATATCCCACCCTGAGGAGAGTGCCCTCAGGGTGGCCCCAGCAGTTACTCCACATCATCCCATGGTGCCTCTGCAGGTGCAACCCAGCAGACACAAGTTCTCCTCCTGCTCTTGGTGAGTTTTGTTAGGAAGTCCTCGAAGGCTGCAGAAACGCTTTACAGTTTTCAAGAGAAGCTTTTTAATAAAGCCTGGTTGAATTACACCACATTCACATCTCTTCACCCAAGGCTCAGTGTGGCTGTCTACACGGCCAGGGTGATTCCCCAACAGTCTCTGGGCTGGGAGTTAAACTTTAATGTAAGCCGGGGCAGGAGAAGCCAGGCGTGACTCATTACAATGACCAACGGTGGTGTATTCCTCCCATTTGCGTTTGCACATCTCATTGGCCGTGAACACTGTCCAGGGCTCCCTGCCCCTCTAAAAGCGGCGCACCGGGGCTGGCTCCAGTGCATGCAGGGAGTTTTGCCCTTCTGGGAACTAGCACTTTTTGGCTTGGCGGGGTTGGCACCGGCTCTGCTCTCCAGCTTACAGATTGCTTTCTCTTGGCGTATCACACATCCCTGCACTGGCTGCAGTCCTGCCTGCCTGGTCCTCATCGCTGCAGCTCCAGACCTCCCTCCTTCCTGCTCACTGGCACCTGGATCTGCTCGGACCCCCACGTGGGACTGACCCCTGCCACTGCCGTTTTCTGCCTCTGGTGTGCTCCGGAGCTGTGTTCCTTTGCTGCCTTCCCTGCCGCCGCCGTTTCTTTAACACTCACAACCAAATCAGCTTGGCTCAGCGTGGCTCCTGCTTCCACGTGGCCGCGCAGCATTTGTTCCAGCCGCGGTCTTTTGTTCCACCCCCGCGCGTCCTCCGACTACGTGGCTGCTGCCATTTAGGTATTTTGGTTTTTTCCTTTTGCTTTTGTTTCCTTAACCACACTTAACCCTCACTTTCCAATCCCATATAAACCTCTCAATGTTTAATTTGTTCTTACATATATAATATTTTTTCTAGTATTATTAAACTTGTTTTAGTTTCCCAAACTTAAGAGGTCTCACAAATTTTTCTTTCTATCTTATCTCTGCTTTTAACTCTTTTTTCCCGGAGCAGGAGGGAGGTTTTAGAGAGAGGAAAGAACACGTCCCTGTGATTGGCATATCTTGGCCAACTGGTGACAAGCACTAAGAACCCGTGACCCAGGAACTGCCCCAGTGATGGAGCCCGGTGACCCTCGGGGGAAAAGAGTTGCCATCGTCGGCGGTGGTCTGGTAGGAATTTGGCTGCTGTGTGACTGCATTTGCCAGGGAGCTGGGCACTGCTTGCGTGTGGGGTAAACACTTTTCTTAAAATAACTCCTCCTTCAGATGACAGGGTGTTATGGAGGAGAGAGTTGAGTGCCCATGGCGAGAGGCAGCAAGTCTCATTGGAGCAGCTAGGAGAGGAATGGTTTGGGAACGGTTTTCCTCCAGCGGTACTTGCAGAATGCTCTGACGCTAAAGGACACCATGGAGCATTGCGGCACCTAAAGCTCTCTTTTGACTTTTTGGCCATTAGCCTCTTGGTCCCTGTGCTGCTGGAGAAGAGCAATGACAGAAGAGTCTGTAGTTCTGACAGCAATTAACAATGAAAATTAAACAAGAAATGACGGCCACCCATGTAAATAACAGGCAGGACACACGTGTGCTGTCCTTTCTAAGGCAACATCTTGCTTTTGCACAGGTCTGGCTTGCCCCACTGTGTTCCCATGGGAATGCTGCAGCACCCTGTGCTCTGTCGAGGAAAATGCGGTCCAGGGAGGAGCAGGGAGCTTGTCTGTACCTGCTCCCACAGTCTCTGGATGAAGGGCTTAGCCCTGATGCAATTGATCACTGCATGTAAACAAGCTCTGAACTCGGTATGACTTTATACCATGAGTTTCGATGGGTGCCTTTTGTCTCGGAGGCTCTGCAGACACATCAGGGGTGCCAGAGGACTTCCCTCCAGGAAGATGTCCTCACAGCTTCTTGATCAAAGGGTCTTCCTGTATACGCTGAGCTGCATCCCTTGACCGCTGCTTTCCCTTAACGCATCTCAGCCGTGATCTGTGGTAGTGAAACACTCCACCCACCATTCCTGATCCTTCTCTTGTAGGTGGGTGCACTAAATGCCTGTTTCCTTGCCAGACGAGGTTTCCACGTTGATGTTTATGAAGCCAGGGAAGGTAAGTTCAGCCTGATGATTGCTGCTTTATTAATGTTGCTGTCCCTTTACTGGTGACAGTTCCTGAAGAAGCAAAAGAGGAACGGTGTGAGCTCACTAAGCTGCAGAAAGAAAATGAAATCTGAAAGCTTGGCATTTTGGGGATATGTTCCCTCGTGTGGAGGGAACCCACCCTTCAGCTACTAAAATTATGTCCATTTTTATGTTCTTGGCTAAATCCTCACCTTTGAAAATTAGTCTCTGCATGACGAATTATATCACAGTTCTGTTGAATTAGGCCAGGTCAGAAGTTTGGAAGCAACGGCTGCTGTTAATGCTGCAGCATCTTTGTTAGGGTTAAAAGCATCAACCAGACTCATAGCCATGACTGTTGGTAGTGAGGAGGGCTGGTGGTGAGAGGGGCAGGAGGAGAGATGAGTGCTGACAGGAAGCATCCAGCTCCACAGGGCACCAAAACAGAAATGATGATTGGGAGCCCAGTGTCTATCAGCTGATAGACAAATAAAGCCCGGGCACAGGTGTTGAGCCGAGTGGCAGATGAGAATGACACCATGGAAGGAGACACTCAACTCGAATGTGCAGTGAGGGGAAGAAGCAGCCCATTCTGACGCTGTTCCTGCTTGGGCAGATGTCGGGATGGGTGGTTCTGCTGCATGACTTCTGGCTGCACCTGTCCTGAGTTCCGCACACAGCTCTGGGTCTCTGCCGCAGAACTGGAGGGTCTCAGCAGCCAGCCCCAAGGGATGCCAGCAGGCTGCAGGCTCAGAGCAAGGGCTAAGGGCTTTTTACCGTGGTTTAACTCGAAAACTCTTCGCTGAGAGTTGTCTATGCTAGAAGTGTCACGGGTTCAAAAAGCCTCTGGATGATCTTACTTGCCTTGAGTCGGACAGGTCTTGCTGCTCTGCTCCAGTTCTTGGCCCATTGCTCGTGCTGAGATGCAATCCTGAAAGCTACTGGGATGAGGCTCTGCCACACGCACTGGCTGAACCATCTGGGAAGCCTGAGTAAGGCCATTTGGAGGGGGAAAAGGCCAGTGCCGAGACATTTCCACCTGAACAGCGATGGAGAGGGTGGCCCACCAGTCTCCTGAAAATCATCAATCTGTGGGTCTCAGCAGGAGTTGCCAGGCATTCATCGTTGTCTCTCTCCGCTTGGAGGGGAAATAGCTCTCAGTGATAACGTGCCCTCCGGCACTGTGGGGAGCTGTCAGAATCCGGCCTTCCCTTGGCAGCACTTGGCTGCAGCTGCTTCTTCCAGGCTAGAGGTGGCACAGAGAATGAAGATGCTCAGCTGCCTCCCCGACAGCCGAATGTGCCTTTTGATACCTGCCCTCTCTGCAGGCAGTGTGGGGGCACAGGGACTTCCCGCTGCCCTGCCTGTTGTTGCTGCAGTGATTTCTGGAGATGCTGCCTGCACCAGGCTGTGCTATCGGTGCCTCC
>NW_010420233.1:17092-29595 GCF_000710305.1 Buceros rhinoceros silvestris
TGTTGACCTAACCTCTCTTTCCATGCAGACATCCGGGTGGCCAGCTTTACCCGTGGCAGAAGCATTAACTTGGCCCTGTCCCACAGAGGACGCCAAGCCCTCCAAGCCGTGGGGATGGAAGAGCAGGTACCCTAGCAGCTTCTGTCGGTGGTGGGGTCACTGTGGTTAAAACACTGTTGACTTCAGCTGGTGACGGATGGGCTCTCTTCTGCTCCCCAAGCACGCAGGGGCCACCACAGAGATGGCTCTGCTTTTGTGATGTGGAGGTAGACTTCTCCCATTGCATGCCCGCAGCTTGTCTCTCCACTGCTTTGTAGCACAGATTCCAATGGGGATCTCCCCCAGCCTCGGGCAGCACCCAACCCCGGGCAGCTGGGCTCTGCTCGTGCCAGAGGGTGCTTCCCTAGGAGACCAACACTCAGATGACACTTCCCAGTGGTCACCTCCCTATCATACTCTCCTCACTCTTGGAGGGTGAGGGCCAATGGGGCAGGAGTAGGCAGACTCCCAAAAGAGCTGGAGTACCAGCATGATGTGATAAAGTGGGCTGCTTTCCCCCCCAACATGCCCAGATTTGTATTTTCCCACAAAACCTTGAGCTTTGGGCTGCCCTGAAATCCATGCACACTGACTTCTGCCCAGCACGCTTGGCTTGGAGCCCAGCACCCCTCTGCAGGGTGCTCACTACCATCTAACACGCAGCTTTTGGCAGTGGGGGGTGTGATCTCCTGGCCTTCTCTCCCTGCAGAGGAGCCCAGGCAGCTCGTATCCCAGCATCAGGATGTAACATGGCTGTTACCTTCTGCCCTGTCAGACACCCTGGGACTTTTCCTGTCACTTCTGTCCAAAAATAGTTTTCCCTATTTTTGTGAGAGTAAGTAACCTCAGTAAAATGTAGCAGTGTGGCAGTGACAGCTCTCTAGAATTTTCCCCAGTAACCTGGATAAGCACGGGAACACGGATGAGCAGAGAGCATCCCATTCTCCCTGGAGTGGGCTGTGTGGGGTGGGTGGCGCTTGGTAGGTTGTGCCCTCCTGTTGGCAAATCGGTTTTGGCCAGAAGGCTGGGCTGTGTTCCCTTCCATTTCAGATTGTGTCCAAAGGCATTCCCATGCGGGCAAGGCGGATACATACACCCTCGGGGAAGAAATACTCTATCCCCTACGGGAAGAAGAACCAGGTACCGGTCTTGTGCTGCCAATCTGGAGACGCTTTGCAGAGCACGAAGGGTCTTTGACGGTGGTTGTAGCTCTGTGTGAAGGACAGCCTGGGGCTCACACTCTTAGAAAGGATGCTGTGAGCAGGAAGGGGTCTGCGTGATTCGGCGGGGCTGTTGGGAGAGGGTGGTGTTTCTCCTCCAGCCATGCAGAGCATCCTTCAGCAATGCCTCCTGACCCCTGTGTTTCCCTTGCAGTATATTCTGTCTGTGGACAGAGCAAACTTAAACAGAGAGCTGCTCACAGGTAGGCTGCCAGATCTGCTTGCAAACACTTTTACACCCTGTTCACTAAGGATTTAGGGTTTGCCCCTTGAACAGGAGACTTTGGGCTCCTCTTTGCCTGTGAGTTCTGCATAACCTGGCTCTCAGGAAGTGCAAACATGAACTAGCTGTTTTTTCAAGAAAACCTGTGTTGTTTCCCCGCTGCTTGTCTGACGCAAAAGGGTATTAAACAAGTCCCCCCAAGGCCTTTCTGAATATGCAGCTCTCCAGCATTCACCCTTGAGAGGGAGCTGTCTCCACTCCCCAGCTCCTGGCACTAGCATCTGCTCCCAGAACCTCACCAGCCAAAGCAGGAGATATGTCCTCAGCCTTGCCACTGTTTGTGGCATTTCTCACAACCCCTGACCATATAAATAGGAATTGGAGCACCATGGCAGAGTATGTAATCGGGCCAGGCCAAATTTCCTATTGACTACAGGCACCCCATCCCATTCTGAAACACAGTGTGGTGGTGGTGAAAACAGGTCAACGGCTCATGTCATTGTGGAGAAGCAAGAAATCTTCGCAGAACTCTTGCACTTTTAAAATAGTTTTCACCAGAGTTGACCAAATGCAGTCTGAGTGTGCCCTGCCCTCCGGCCATCGCTTCATATGGCAATCTGATTTGCTGTAGTGGCAAAAGTCCCTATAATTTGGAGATCTCTTGGAAGCATTATTGGGGTCACAGTTCAAGCCTTTACATTTAGTTTTCTTTTCACAGCAGCTGAGAAGCACTCCAACACTAAACTGTACTTTGGACACAAGCTCCTGGGGTGCAATGCCGAGCTGGGGATGTTAACCATTAAAAGGTAAATAACTCTTGTAATGCGCAAGCCTGGGATCAAGTGCTGCGCTTAGTTTCTGCTTAATCATTCATAGAACAATTGAGCAATCTCGGTTTGAAACATGTAATTCCAAAGTGTCAGCTTTGGAAAGCGGAGACATCAAAGCAGGGCTCATAGGGAGGCTGAAAAAAATTTAAGCACCTCGCTTCTCCTGCCCCGGCAGCCTGGCAGTAGGGCAGGCACAGTAGGGCTTGCTGCCCCGTCAGGGAATAAACGGTACGGTCACCATAGCCCTGTTTTTCAGGGGCAGGTTGCTCATCAGGGAGGGCAGCTAATGACCTTGTTCATAGTCGTGTGAAGTTCTGGTCATGCCTCCCATCCACCTGGGGATCATGCCTCAGGGTCATCCCCCCTTGTCCACTCTACGAAACAGTAGCATTGTCCCAACAGTGCCTGTTGTATTCGTGGGCAGAGCTGGCAGAGTTATGTTTTTGATAACCTACAGGATAATTATTTACCCTTACACTGAGCTCCCCAGTGAGCAAAAGCCAATCTTCCCTCACCCTAGAAGATTAATAATGCTGGAGGTGACCCTGGCATTTTGCAGAAGGTAGATCCACTGTGCCCAGTGGTGCTGAGCTGGCCTGGAGTTACAGCAGGATTGATGCAAGGCACTCTACTGCTTTCAGATCTGATCAGGAGCTCTTGCAAGTCAGCTATGATCTCATCGTGGGATGCGATGGAGCCTTCTCGACAGTCAGAAAGCAGTTCATGAGGCAGAAGCGCTTTAACTACAGTCACGAGTACATTCCTCATGGTTATATGGAGCTGACCATTCCTCCCAAGGATGGAGATGTAAGTGCTCCTGTACTGGGGGCTGCTACCACCTTTGCAGGTGGGACACCTTGTTTCCTTCTCACGCTACAGCAGCTCTACAGAAAGAAATTTCTTGCGTGGGTCTCAGCCAAGAGGTCAAAACCTTCCTAGGAGAAAGCAGGCATCTCTTCTTCCAGTGGTGGGGCCAATGTCTTGGTACCTTGCTGCAAATATCCTAGAGAGTCTACGCCAAAGCAGTGGGGTTAACTCCAGCTCTGAGAGTTTCTGGGGATACAGGAACGTGTCTGTGAGGGCATCAGTGACTGCAAACCAACAGATTTTTGCCCATCTTTCCTACACTTTCCTCTTGCCCTCATTCTGTGTCTCCCTGAAGCATCAGGTCTGAGAAACGGGCCCTGTGGTCATTGTACAAAGGTACAAAGGATGGGAACTGGTGTACTGGTGTGGAGGGGAACCAGAGGCTGGGCTAGGGAAGCTGAGCAGGATAGGTCAGGAATGCAAGGTGATTTTCCTTCTCTTTCAGTTTGCCATGGAACCAAACTACCTTCATATCTGGCCGAGAAACACCTTCATGATGATCGCGCTGCCCAACATGGTGATCACCCACGGGCACACTCCCCTGGGGCACAGGAGATGAACTGGCTGTGGTGGCAGGCACATGGCAGGGGCCGGGAGGGTCAAGAAGGTGCCAGGAGGGATCCCCAACCTGTGCCAGGTGTCCCACAGCCTGGAGGGTGCAGGACAGGACCCCCAGAGCTGGCCCTGCCTCACAATGCTGAGCAGGTACCTGTGCCACCTCTGCACCCACACATCTGAGCTCCCCTGAATCCCCCAAAAACCAGCTCTCTGCAGCTGGGTGTTATAAACTAGGTACGGGAGTTCCAGGACAGTGTGCTAGATCACACGCTGCCCATTTCTGTCCCACCCCACCTACCCCCAGCGTGTGCAAGCCCATCGTAGGAAACGTGGTGGTCAGGCACTCATCCCCATGTGCAAATGGGTGGCTGTGATTGCCGGGTGACAGCTTGGAGCTGCTGCTCCAAGTGCCAGGTGCTCTCTATGGTCTCCGGGCTTCTTTCTGACCTTCATCCCTGGCTGGCAGGACAAGTCCTTCACCTGCACGCTCTTCATGCCCTTTGAGGAATTCGAGAAGCTCACAACAGGCGAGCAAGTGCTGGGTTTTTTCCAGACCTACTTCCCAGATGCCATCCCCCTCATTGGAGAGTAAGTATTTCCATCTCCCCTGGTCGCCCATCAACACAGTGCTGTGAAGCCAGGGGACACATCCGTGTTCAGCCTTGGGGTCCTGGTGACAGGGTTACGAATGCTCTTGGGATGGATCCCCATGCCCCGTAGGTCTATGTTGCTTCTGCACTGGAACAGCAGGGGAGGTTGAGGTTGGCCCTTGAGGAACAATTTCTTCCCTGCTGGGGTTGTGCAGGCCTGTCCCAGGCCGCCCAGGGCAGTGGTGGAGTCCCCATCCCTGGAGGGGTTTAACAGACGTGTTGATGTTGTGCTGAGGGATGTGGTTAGTGGTGACCTGGCAGTGCTGGGGGAATGGTTGGACTGGATGATCTTAAAGGTCTCTTCCAACTGAAACAATTCTGTGATTCTGTGATTCTGTGACTTCATATAAACTTAGAAACTCAGATATCGTCTGGCATATCCTTCCTACAGTGACCGACCACCACTGCTCATCGTAAGAGGACTCCTCACAGTCAGGTTGTGTGCAGAGCTTAAAACCTGCAGGCTTTCTGGCTTCCATGTTTTTCCCAGCACAAAGAGCCTAGTGAACAGACTTGGGTTCTGCATCCTAATGCTGCCAGTGCCCGTGGCCCTGGCTTCCTGAGCTTGGATGTGGCACGACTTGCTCTTCTCGTTTCTTGTGGTCGCACAAGTGAAGTATCTGTTTTTTTGCCTGAAGGCGAGAGCTGAAGCACGATTACTTTTTGCTGCCAGCCCAGGCCATGATATCTGTGAAGTGCTCCTCCTACCACCTTGCTTCCCGGTGTGTGCTGATGGGAGATGCCGCACATGCCGTTGTGCCCTTCTATGGACAGGGCATGAATGCAGTAAGTTTATGGCTGGCCCTGGGCCATGTCAATTGGGTCCACACACCTTCCCATGGGGCAGAGGACTGTGTGGGAGTGGGTCCAGCAGGGCTGCCTCAGGCTGCCAAGAAAAGCCACCCCTGGATTTCTCTGCAAGACCCCTGGCAGAGTGGCCTGGAGTGAGACTCCAGCTGAAGCTGTGGTTGGTGGGACCATGCACATGTGAACAGCTTCTGTGAGAGCACTTCTTGTGAACTCATGGTCCCTTCTGCCTATTTACCCTCTGATTTTCCTCCCAGGGCTTTGAGGATTGTCTGGTCTTTGATGAATTAATGGATCAGTTCCACAATGACCTTGGTGAGTGAGCTGGCCAGGGAGGATCGAGAGCAGAGGAGGATCCCTCTGCGGCAGAAGGCAGCTGAATGCCCATGAGCTGCTGCTTTCTTCTCCCAGGTGCCTGCCTTCCCGAGTTCTCCAGGCTGAGGGTACCAGATGACCACGCAATCTCGGATTTAGCCATGTACAACTACATAGAGGTAGGTTAGCCACCTGATATAAAAAGGCCTAAACCATAGGCCTTGAATCAGAACTGACTTACTGAGTGAACCCCCAACTTGTGTATCTAAAGTCAGAAGCCTTGCATATCTAGAGCCAGGAAAACAGTAACTCCTCATGGGTGTCCCAGATCCTGGCCAGATTTGAGGCACATCTGGGTAAAGTGAGACCAGCCAAATGTTTGCCGTGCAGGTAGTCACGAAGTCATGTTTGATAAAGAATATAAAAGCAGGACCCCTGTCACAGCGAAGTCGGAGACCTCACCTACAAGTGGACGCACTGTGTAGGAATTCCCAATTGCCGGAGGTGTTCTCCAAATCCTTCGCTGTGGCCGGGGCTCCCCAGCTGATGCACGGATTTGGATGATGGTGACGTATGAAAGGCAATGGGTGATGTGTCTTTCTCAATCACTGCAGCTGACTTTCTGTAGTGATGATTAGGTGCATTATCTTGTGTGCTCTTTTTACCCTGCTTACTCTGTTTCCTGCTTTGAGCTAAAGTAAAATACGTTTATTTTTGGTTTTAACTTGGTGTCTGTGTCCTTGCTGTTGACCCTCTGTCATTTGGCAAAACACACACAGACACTTATGGTTCCATGGGCCATGCACATGGCAGCGCCCTGTTAGGATGCACACAGTGGGCAGGAGCCCTGGCAGGACTCTGGTCAAGTTCTCACCCTGGCAGACTTTACCCTAAGAGCTCCTTGGGAATGCTGCTGGGGCTGGGGAGGCTCTTCTACCTGCAGTGACCTCCAGGACAGGCAGCGGGAGACCTAGAAAGCTCAGGGGGCTCTGCCAAGGTGCCCTGGCAAAGGGGTGATGGTTCCTCTGTCACAGATGCGCGAGCATGTGAATTCAACGTGGTTCATTTTCCGGAAGCATATAGACAACTTCCTCCACACCCTCATGCCTTCCACCATCGTCCCACTGTACACCATGGTAAGACCAGCACCTGCATCCCCACTGCCTGAGCTGCCACAAGCTCACCCTGGATGGCTTTGTGGCGGTGACGTGTTCCTGTACCCTCCTAGGTGACCTTCACCAGAATTCGCTACCATGAGGCACTTCAGCGCTGGAAATGGCAGAAAAAGGTTGGTCAGTGGTAGTGCCCATCCTCCTCATGCCATCAGCCTCGTGAGCTCCACATCCTGCACGCCAGCACTGCTCAGCTGCAGGGCAGGGGGGCTTTGGTGGTGGGATATCGCCAGGTGGGTGCAGGTGTGAAGACTTTGCTTGGTGCCGCAGGGTAGGAGCAAACCTCTGATGATGTCGGGGTTTCTCTTTGCATTTGCAGATAATTAATCAAGGGCTCTTTGTCGTGGGGGCAGCAGGACTGTGTGGCACCTACCTGCTCATAAAGCGGCTGGCACGGGAGCTGGACTTCTGCTCGGAAAGCTTGTGGGGCTGGTCCCATTATCTGAAGAGTATTGGAAATTTTCCCTTTGGCACACAAGTGGCCTCAATGTAAAGGGTGCTCCTGGGTGTAGTAAAAGTGAAGGCATGGGCTGTGGACTCAGCCAGATGATGTTGTTTCTCTTGAGATGTTGCCTGGCAGCTCCTGCAGCCCCTCTGCCTCCTGCCCTCCTGGGACCAATGGTGATCCTTCTCTCCAGGTGAGAGAGGCCCACTGGGGCACAGAACGGTCAGAGAGGCTCTGCAGGGGCTCAGGTAAATCTCTGCCTCATCTCAGCAGCCTTGTCTGGAGTGATGCAGTGTGTCATGGGCTGGGAGTGGGTTTTGTGTGCAGTGATGGAGGGAGTGGGTGCTCTCCCAAGCAGCAGGATAGCTCCCTGAACTGGTCGGAGTGTCCCCCACCACATGGCTGACTTCCTGCTCTTACCAAAATCAAAACAACATCTTGACTTGAAAAGCAGCCACCCTCCTCCCCATCCCATGTCATGGTTCAGTTATTCTTGGTGGAAATGAAACACCTTTAAGAAAGGATGTTCTGGAGCAGTGCTTGAAGCCTGGAGAAAGGGCCATTCCACATTTGGCTGAGAAACACTTCCGACTTCTGCAAGCTGGTCTCCACAGAGAGTTCACCAAGCCTTTGGGCTAAAGCAAGACCAGGGGCCTGAAAGACCCTCCTAGCTCAGTGTTTTCCCTCTGGGTTTTTGCATGTGCCCTGGCACATACTTCTGTCTAATGCAATTACTGATCGTCTTTCTTCTTGGAAAAGTCTGGATCCCTCACCAACATTCTGTAATTGTCCTCTGAAGCTTGTATGTTGTGGAGCTTGTACTGCAACACTACACCAGCACTGAGACCCGCAGCTGCTGATGGGGGAGGTGGTCTCTTCACCCAGGCTACAACAAGCTCTGTCTGGGTCCCTGGCAATGGGCATTACATCCAGGATCCAGAGTCCTCACTGGTGCCGCTGGTGTCTTTGTGCAGCCAGGCGCGGGGTGCATGGGACCTACACTGAGTGGGGGTCCTTGAACCAAAAATACCTGCAGGCTGTGATAGTACTGGGAGAGTATCAAGACACAGTTTCCTTCTTACTTGCCCTAGACCTCACAGTCACTGTTGAAGAAGAGCAGAACAGCCCAAATTAACCCCTGGTTGGACACGGTACAGCCACTCCTGTTTCAGGTGATTTAGATACAGCTGCCAGCAGATGGGCAGGGACAAGAACTGGTTTGCATTATTTAGTGAGTCATTTTTGACTTGCAGGGGAGCACCCTTCAGGAGGTAGATGGCAGACTAGTGTAGAAGACAGTTAGTTTGTTCCTCTGGCCACCATCTTTCCCGGGCGCTGTGTCTAGGGGAGATGCTGGCAGCAGACAGGATTTTGCTGTATTTTCTCTGATGAATGCTTCAGCTGCTGCCCTTGCACCCAATTCTTAGCCAGACAGATGTATTTACTTTATATATTAATTCTTACTAATGTCAAACCTCTTCAGAGAGCAGATGAAGGTGTGACATAATACAGCTCTACACAAACTCTTCCCAAACTTAAAGCAACTATGGAATTGCACTGCTATTTCACAGGAATCACCCCACAACGTAAGAGCAGTTAGCTCCTGTGCATGGTCTGGAAAAGTGCTGAGCTGGAGCAGCTCCCAGTACTGCCGGGTCTTTTGCATGCCTGGCCCTTGGCACGTCGGATGCGCTCGCAGAACAGGGAAGAGATCTCGCGCTGGGGGTGGTGGAAGAAGCTGTGGCCGAGCTTTGAGCTGCAGGCAATGGTCGGTGCTTATGTCTCATCATTCAAACAGTTGCTCCTTTGCTTCTTTGTCATGCAGAAGACTAAGGTCCTGGTAGGGATAAACCAAGCTTGCAGGAGCCCAAGCAGAACCTTGCCCAAGGTCAGACTGAGGAGGCAGCGACTCTAGGAAGCAGCTGAACAACTTGTGAAAAAGATTCAGTGCATGTTCCCCAGCTGCTCTTCACTGCCGAGTACAGGTGCTCACTAGCCCTTAGGGCCCATCACCTCACTGCCACCACCAGAGCAGACCACCAGGTGGAGAACCCTCCACATCCAACTCAGCAGTGAGAGCTTTAGACACTAGTGCAAACATAGTGGTGGAGACCAGTGCAGGAGGGGGAGGCATGGAGCAGCCCGGGAGCAGATCCTGCTAGAGCAGGAGGGAAGTGGCTCCAAATCACAGCAGGAAGGACTCTGTGCACTCATCTGGATTTGGGGCTTGGTGTTTGAGACTCCTGCCAGAGGGCAAAGTTAGCATCAAGAGCTGAGATAGTTGGTAACTGGTATAGGAGCCATTGCGTGTGGGCACTGGTGAGACCTGCTCTGCAGTCCCATCCCAGCAATGCCACGTCTGTTCCCTTCTCCCAGCTCCACTAACCCCACCACTGAGTGCTGTGCCAGGAGACAGGCGTGGTGCAGATCCTCAGCCAGTGCTTGACGTGCTGGTGGCCTCTTGTAAGAAGGGAACAAACCGACAGGATAAAGAAGAGTAGGTGGCAGCCTTAGTCTGAGATTTTCTTTATTTAACGGTGGTTCTTAGCACTGCCAGGCATTGCTCCACCTCATTGATCGTTGAACCTTGGGTTCACAACCGTGGTGGTGGCACTCTTGAAGAGGGGGTTATCAGCCTGGAGAGAGAGCAGTGAGACACCCGTGTTGTTGTACTGGATCAGATTTCCAGCATGGCATTACCCACCCCACCCCTCCCAATGTTGACAGTGAAGACAGCATTGGCAGAAGAGCCCACAGGCTGCTTTAGCCCCTTGCAAAATCCAGCCAGACTGTGGCATTGGCCAGTGGGGAGGGCTCAGGTCTGCCATGGCTGCCTCTGGAGAGGATGTCCCCTCCAGGTGTCCCCACCATATGTACATGATCATCCCAGCACATCCCACCGCCACGGACAGGATCTCTTACATCATTCCACTTGGCCTTGGACTTCTCCTTCTCGAAGCGGCGGTACTCCCGGCGGTCAAACAGCTCTGTCAAGAGCCGCCACAGCAGCAGGAGCAGCAGGCCAATGAGGGCCACGCCGGCAACAGTGCTACCCACGATCAATGCGATGTTGGGAGGTTCAGGGCACTCTGTGGGGCAGATGGCATCCAGCATGAGCCCCCAGCAAGGTGGTGAGACTGCCATGGCAGAGCTGGCAGCCTGCCTGCAGAGGGGCAAAAGGTCCAGGGCTGGGGTACCTTTTGTAGGACTGACGGTGACTGTGTACACCTCATGGCCATCCTCCTGGACCATGCGGAAGGAGATCCAGCAGTTTTGGGAGTCCTTCTCCCTGCACTGCTTGCTCACCTCTGTCGGCTCCTCGGACACCTGGATGTTTGGGCAGGCCTGGGAGCAGTTCTTCTCGAAGGGGCCACTCTCAAAGGCCTTGCATTCCACGCAGGAGCTGCAAAACAGGTGGCCACAGCTCACCTCTGCAGGGGCAGAGGCCCTCTCACCTGGCTTTGTCTGGGGCTGGGCTCTACCCCAGCACAGGAAGGGCTTGGTTTCACTTGCCCAAGAGGTGAGGAGGATCCCTGCTGCCCACCCCGTGCCTTCTCCACGTGCCTCACTCACACGTATCTGCCACAGGGCGAGGGGCAGCCAGGGCAGTCCTGGCAGAAGGGGGGCTGGTATCCTTCCTGGCACTGGCAGCGGTTGCAGTGGCAGGTCCCACGGAGGCTGCACTCATTGCGGCGGGTGTTCAAGCAGCCATCAGTCGACTTCTTGCACTGGCAGGCGCTGCCCTGGTACCCAGGTGTGCACTTGCACTCCCCGCAGTCACATAAGCCACGGTCTGCAGGGAAGACCTTTCAGACCAGAATGCTACAGAGATCGAGGTCGCCCTTCCTCTGGCCATGCTTGGAAAGCATTACCCACCCTGCGCTCTCCATGCCACCCTCCATGGGGTGATCAAGGAGGTCCTGCAGGCTGGTGCAGTGGGACCCCTAAACCCACCCACTTGGGTTTTGGAAGGGAAAGGCGGCATCTGCTTGGGGATGCAGTGCCCTGGTGGAGAACCCATCATGCAGATGCATTACCTTTGCCACCGCAGGGGAAGCCATTATGAAACTCGCAGTTCATGTTGTCGCACTCGCAGAAGGTGCCGTAGATATGCTTGTCAGGCACATCGCTGGTGTGGCAGACACACTGCCCGCAGACACAGTCCCCCAGCCCCGAGCAGATGATCGAGCTGTTGTCCTTCCTGCAGCTGCCCTCCAGCTCCTTGCTCGTCTTGCCTTTGGTTTCACACTCGCAGTTCTTCCCTATGTAGCCTAAATCGCAGCTGCCGCCAAAGGAGAGGAGCAAGCTAGGGTCAGCAGCCGCAAGAAATGCTGTGGGGCATGTGTGGGGCCCAGACCCCAGCCAAAGCAGAGCAAATCTGGGACAGTGTCACTGAAAGCCAACCACGGCATGTCGGTACTAGGTCCATGCTGGAGGAGGGCAGCTGACTGGGAGGATACCTCAGAGATACTAAGATACTAGTACCCCAGTCATGTTTACAACACCAAATGGTTGCCTGGAAATTATTGTTGTGTTTATAATTTCCAAACCCTTGCAAGGAGATCTGAGTTTTTCCTGAGGAAAGCTGGTCTTTTCCTCTCCCTTTCACTGATGGGCCATAGAGCCTTATTCACACTTAAAGACCTGTGTGAACTGCAGCTCAGAGGTGGGATTTTTGAGAGATTCCTGCAGAAATCTGTGTCTGCTCAGATTGGGCAGTTGGATAGTTGGATGGACGGTTGGGTGGGTGGGTGGATGGATGCCTTTAGGAAAGCAGCAGAGGCTCCACAACACTGTGTCCCCTGCCTCCATGAACATAACCTGCTCCTCAAACAAGAAATTTGGTGCAAAGCTGCAGAGCTGAGTCCTTGGCTTGGCCTCATGTCCGTCTCCCAGCAGCTCCCCAGCTCTGGCAATGTTTGAAATAATAGTGTTTTGGGGGCACAGCATGTACCTGCAGATCCCACAGACAACGTGGCCTTTCCCATTGCAGGCGGTCGGGTCGGGCTGCTCGTTGCAGTTGCAGTCACAGTTGCTGTCCAGGTGGACGGTGAGGGTATCTGTGAAGCCCAGTGGCCGGATGGTGAAGGACTGGCTTTTGATGCACTCCTTGGCTGTGACCTTCACTCTGAAGATGACCTAGAAAGTGCAGAGTGAGAAAGAGAAGGGCCAGAGGCCATCAAATAGCTTCAGCAATCATAGGGTGTCATCAGCCCCAGGCTGAGCACATGCACATTGAGAACAACAGAGGATCCCCCCATCCCACAGTATTTTGGACACTCTTGGCATTAAATTCATGTAAACAGAAAGCCTGGAACTACAGGCTGGGTTCCTGCTGTTAAACAGGATGGGCATTGGGAGCCTTGTGAGCTGTGGG
>NW_010420233.1:29715-35718 GCF_000710305.1 Buceros rhinoceros silvestris
CCTGGTATGGGAGAATGTACCTCTTCATTGATCTTGACATTGTCGCACTGCCCTCTCGCTTTGTCCAAGATGACATTGGAGGGACTGCACATGGAGTCATATTTGACATCTAGGACATCAGGCAGGGTGGAGTGGTCCAGGATGATCCGTGAGGAGAGGTTCTGTGGGGAAACGGTAGAGAAAGTGCCATCAGTCCAAGAGAAGACCAAAGCAAGGAGATGCGGGGTTGCAGGTCAGGGCTTCCCTCCAGCCCAAGAGGGCAGGGAGCACCCCAGGCTGGCACCTCAGCTGCCTGGGGTGGTTCTGGAAAGACAGGTGATAGCACTAGAGGGGCAGGAACCTTTTGCTTGCTGTGGGCAGAGGGGCTCAGTGTGTCCTGTACTCAAAGGCCTAGTCCCCACTGCTCTCTGACAGTGAGGACACATGGTGGAAACCTTTCCCAGTTCTGAGCCCTGCTGGACAGGCAGAACACAGCCCCCTCCAGCACTTACATTGTAGGCCACCTGGATGAGTTCAATGATGTTGCTGGAGTCCTCGTTCAGCTCTCCCACTGCTGACTTTGGGATCATCTCACTGAGTTTCTGCCAATGGAGAGCAAAGAGGTGGGACGGCGGAGCAGGGGGCAGCAGTGGGAGGACATGCACAGCTCTTTCTCTCCTCCTGGGGAGGGATGGAGGCACCTGCACCATCTGAACTCTCCTTACCTTGTAAACATCCACCACCTTACTGGTGACAGCAAAAATGGGCTGAATGTTGTTTTCAGCAAGTTTCTGGACCAGCTGGCCGACAGACGGGTAGTCCTAGGTGGGAAGAGGGACATTGCACTCAGCACAATCCCCCACCACCAGCAGAAGAGTGGACAGTTTGGGCTTTGCAGCCCAAATTATGGTGATTAAGGTGACCTTGTGGTCTCAGAAACAGGCTTTCCATGTGACTCTTTTTTCCGCCTGAGGGAGCGACGCTGAGAGTGCAGAGCTGCTGAGCAGCCCCTGGGGTACTTACAAACTCATTGCTCTTTTTGTACATGTTGTCCTCTAAGTGGCACTGGCCATCGTTGGGGGTCAGAATGGCCCCAAGTTTGCCATCACCAGCAAAGTGGAAGCCATCGTCAGTAGCATACACAAGCAAGCGGGTCACGTTGCGCCAGCCGATCAAGTCCTGCAAGTGGCATGGAGACCTGTCTCTGAGTGGAGCTGGGAGGACAGTGCCAGCAGGCATGGTACAGCCCTTGCCAAAATCTCACGTCAGCCAGAGTGTGGGGCAGGGGACACAGGAGCGGTGGGTTACAGGAGACCAGGTCAGGAGGCTCCAGGGCAAGATGCTCTCTTGTACCTCCCCAGAGCAACCTGCCCTGTTGCTGAATCAGGTCTTATACATGATGAGCTTCCAGAGCTCACCGGGAGAGGGGCAGAGCCACCTCCTGAGGGACAGTCTGTGAGCATAGGTCGCAGCCCTCGTACCTGTACATAGCTGCCAGCAGCAGGATAGACACAGGGACTCACCCCACACACCGCTGCCTGCATCATGGCATCCAGCCCCCCCTCTGGGGCATCCAGGTTCCCTGAGATGAACTGCTTCCCCACTTCGCTCTCGAACTTCTTGGCATCATCGGTCAGTGAGAGGATGTGCTTGAAGGCGAAGGGAGGCTGGCATTGCTTGTCCTTTTTGGGGCAGGGGTTCTTCAGCTTCTCGGGGTGCGTGTTCACAAAGGGCAGCACTGTCTTGTCCACGAAGGAGCCAAACCCTGGGGCATCCAACACTGCAGCGTCAGGGCAGGGACGGCAGGGACCAGCAGGCATCCCCTCAGCACAGGGCATGGACAATCTGCTGGTGCCTGTGTACATGTCCACGTCCCTCACCCTGGAACAATCTCCAGCCTAGCAGAGGACAGGTCACACTGCCCGCTCACTACTGCCTGCATCCCACTCCAGCCCTGCTGCTCTTTGCAGCTGTGCTGGCGTCCCGTGCCGGAGACAGGCTCACCTATGCGGCGAGAAGGGGTGGTGCTCTCCAGTGCCCTAAGCAGTTCCCCTCCCAGCTTCTTCACCTTCTCCAGGTCATCAAGCATGGAGTAGGAGAGGTCCATGAGGTAGTAGAGATCAATGGGGTACCCCACAGCACGGCGAAACTTCACCTCAAATTCAGCGGGCTGGCCTGCAGGACAGGGATGATGGGATCAGCTGTTGTGCTGTGGCTCACATCCCACCCCACTGCCCACCACCTGCTGAGATCCTCCTCTCTTTCAGAAGAAAAGGAAGTATTTTTTTTATGCTGAGGGTGGTGAAACACTGACATAAATCACCCAGAGAGGTGGTAGAAGCCCCATCCCTGGAAACATTCCAGGTCAGGTTGGATCTTAGGGCTTTGAGCAACCTACACTAGCTGAAGATGTCCCTGCTCACTGCAGGGGGTTTGGACCAGACTTCCTTTAAAGGACCCTTTCAACCCAAAGCATTCTGTGACTCTGTGATTTTATGATTCAAATGTGGGCTGCGACGTGCTGCCACATCCCAGCTGAAGCTGGAGGTGAGCAGAAAAGCATTGGGAATGCCAGGCAGACCGTACCTATCCTCAGCTTCAGGTGCACCTCTTGGGGATTCAGCTGTACATCATTGCTTAAGGGTTTGCCCTGTGTTGTTGTAATGTCATTGACTGGAAACTCAATCTTGTCACGTGGGCATCCCCTCTGCTGCAGCTGCTCCATGGTGTCACAGCGGATGGAGTCTGGCTCACCGGCTTTGGTGAAACTCTGCGTGTTCAAACACCAGCGGGAGAAAATCAGAGGTGCAGAAGGTGAACTGGCTCTTTACAAGATGACCCAGCTCCCAAACCAGGCCTTCGAGCTATTGACGGAGAAAGAAAGGATAAAGGGTCCTGTCCGTCAGATCCCTCTTGGCCCCTTCCACCATGTAGGGCATGAAATACTCGCACAACACTGTCTGCACCATGGGCAGAGCTGGGCAGGCACGGTGACTATCCCACTGCCTGTTAACTGAACCCTGGGGGCTGACCCCTAGCATGAGGGGCTAAACGGACCCACCGGCTCCTTGCACCAGGCGCAGCCAGGACCAGATTGGATGCAGTCCTTGCATGTCCCAACCTTGATCTTCGGGCACTCCATGGCAAAGGCTGAAATGGAGAGAAGACAGAGTTGGGGCCAGTCTGCAGCAGCAGCCGCAGGGTGCTCTGACACCCAGCACTGGGGACTCATGCTGTTCTGAGCCTGCTCTGCCTATAAAACCCACCCTGGGGAGCATGGGCAGGGTCATCACCTGCCTTGCTATCCCTCAGGTGGGGTGGCTCAAGTTACCTTCAGATCCCGGGAAATGGAGGATCTGGCCCTTGCACGCCTCTCACTGCCACATTCCTGTTGCTGCTAGGCAGTATTTGGGTTCCTCCCTTATTTCACTGCCCATGTAAGAAGCTGTGAGGAAGGCAGCAAAGAAGGGCAGGTTGGGCTCACCTGTTGTCACCAGCAGCAGTACCCAGGTCACCACTGACGGCGGGAGGCAGCAGTCAGGCGACATTATCTGCAAGACAAAAAGCACCTCTGTGACCACCAGGTGCATGGTGGCCTCAGGGATGTGAGCCCTTGAACCCTGTAGGAAATGGCTGCAGAGGACAGTGGCCCCAAGATGAGTCCCCTTCCTGCAGCCATCCCACTGCTGGCAGAGCCCGAGAGCAGCACCGGGAGTCAGGCAGCCCGGGCCAGGGCAGGGCAGGGCACCCCGGGGTGTAGGCTGACTCAGGACGGGTGCTTGTGTGCTCTTTCAGAAACAGTGACAGTTTCCAGTAGACATAGCTTTTGGACTAGATGTGGAAGTAGGCAGAGCAGGAACACAAACTGAGCTGCTGCAAAGCTCGACGTAGTGTTTATCCAGACTCTGTGACCTGTGTGGTTGTGTCTGCGTAACACTGGAAAACCTCAAGCACTGCATTTAGTTTTTACTAAATGTGAGTATTCTCAGCTTCTGCGTTGAGCTATATTTGGATGGAAGGGGGAATCAAAATTAACAAAAGGACCATTTCTACTAATTAACCAGCATGGCATGCTAGATATATGGCAAAAAAAAAAAGTCTGTTAGTACTTGCTTTACATTTAACTGTTTCGTCAAAGAAATGAAGTATTTCACATAGTGACTTAATATAAGTTTTCCTGCAGAGGGTTTCCAACAAGCGAGGGCTTCCAGTGTCACAGCACAGAAAATTGACATCCCAGCAGAGCCTCAGCCCCACCTCCGAGGGAAGCGGAGAGGCTCCCTCACACTGCGTGGTGAGGTCCAGCCTGTCAGCGCAGCAGCCATCAGGCTGGCCCCTGTCCACGTGCAGGAGGAGGAAGAAGGATGGGGTGTTGGAGTCAGACCTGCATGGGAAGTAGGGCCAGGACATGATGCTGTGCGTGGGGGCTCTGACCCCGAGGCTGGGGAGGTGGCTGCACATTTCTTACTGGTGTGCAGGGAAGGACTGCCAGCACATCTTTCAAACCCCACAAACACGGGCTATCCTCAGTTATACCAGCGTTTTAGAGTGTGAGAGACCCTGTTCTTCACAAGCACGTTCTCACAGTGCTTGTAGTAGCTGCTCACACTAACCACTGCTTGCCCCAAAGCACATCTCCTGCTCCCAGAAATTTATGCCGCCCATCAAGCTGTCTAAATAACTCTCAGGGAGTGATTTTTCAGTGTTTTTCCCACGGTGTTGACAAGACCATGTTCATTAATGTCGTCATTTCTCTCAACACCTCCTCCCCCACCCCCCTGCCCAGCCCTGAAGCAAAACTCAACAGAGTAGTGGCCTTGCAACATGGACGCACACGGGGAAGTGAGAAAAGAGGAAAAAGGAATAAGAATGACAGAACAACAAGCATTGCCCTTTTTAGCAATACTCGACACAACAGATGAAAACAGCTCATTGGTTTTGAAATAGCTCTGACGCTGCCCTGAGCAAGACAACAACTACTCCCTGGCTCCCGCCAGGTTCACGAAGGGCCATCACCCTTCCTGTGGACCTGCTGAGCTAACAGCTCAGAGTGAGATGGAAACGAGGAAACCAGAGAAGGCACTGAGGCCAGTTTAGTGTGTAGGGCTGCTCAGATCCCCTTCTGAGACATCATCAGGCCCTGTAAGACACCAGACGAGCAACGAATGACAATGGTCAGCCTTGAAAGAAGGGGCAGGGGCCATCTGGATATGGAAGTCTGCAGCCTTGGGAAACCCATCCTGACCTGGAGCCAGCCTCCCTGGCAGCACTCCAGCAGCCTTGCTACTGCACAGAGGCACCTCTGTGGTCACCCAGTCAAACCCTCACGGTGATGCAGCCCAGGAGCTCACTCTGCTGTCTCTGGCCCAAGACCATCCTGTGGTGAGTGGACAGAGCCCTTCTTGACAAGGATGTTCTCCGTAAGTCCCTCTCCACCACCAGTCCACCGTGGCAAGTTTCTAAGGGCATTGTTCATCATCACAGCTACAACATCCCTGTCTGCACCATACGCAGTTGCTGTGCTTAGCTGGCCCAACACACTGGTCACCTCCACACTCTGCCTGCAATGTTTGAGCTTGCAGACAACTGGAAAAACTCCTAAAGTAAAAATAAAAGAAAAAGGTCTTAATGGTAAAAGCTCTTATCAAGGTAGGGTGGACACCAGGTCCCTCTTGGACCCTCCTGGTGCACCTTGCTGGGAAATGGCTTTGATCACTCATTTGGGCTTTGGCACTCTGTACCCGAGATGTGCCCAGTGACCTGTTCCAGCCCGACCCGAGAGGTCCTTCAAAGCAGCATCACACTCCGAGGCACAGCTGGCTCTTTCACAACCACATTTGCTGTGTTCTTAACTGTATTCACGCTCTCAATTTATCACTGATGGCTGCTTGCATCTGCTTTGCCATGCATGTCAAGTTAATGAGTAGAGACCCGGGGATGCTGAAAATAACGTGAGCTCATATTTCTGCACCACCACTCCCCAAGAAATGGGGCCAGGGAAGCAGGGTCTTGCCCAGCAAGAAC
>NW_010420233.1:35925-36691 GCF_000710305.1 Buceros rhinoceros silvestris
AGTCAGCTGACTGACACCCCAAACGCGCCTGACTAGGCTCCAGCTCTGCTACAAGCTAGAAGTTCCCACACAGGCTGTGGGGACCAAAACCACTGGCTGGATGAGCTCCTGCCATCCCACCTGCCCAATGTTTCCAGTGTAATTCCTTCTGTCACGCCAAGGCAATGGGGTGGGCTGAGGTTCCTGCTCACGGGCTCATCTCATAAAACAGACAAAGTTTCCAACTAAAACTGGACTGAAACCTCAGAAAAAAAGTGGGAACCTCAGACACACCCAGCTCTGACTGCTGTTGAATTTTGTAATGTTGGGTCCATTTTGTGGGCTGGATTTGGTTGCCTAATCCGTGAAGTCGTTCCTTTCCCTTGTCGCAAGAATGTAAAGCACACCCTGATACTAGAGGAGAGCAGCAGAAGAAAGCTCACAGCGACTTTTCTTCTGCTGTGGGGGTAAATTACTCACTTGTATGTGGGTGGGTGAATGCATATGCAGCGTGGGGCAGCTGACAGGGCTTCTGCTTTTGTTTGCTTCCTTACATGGTTCAGAAGCGGGGAAAGCAGGTTTTCAGTCTGACTCTCTGCATCAGCAGGGCCTCAGCAGTGAATGTTTTCTCCAAACCTCTTGACCATCCCTTTGGCTCTCTCCTGGCCTGGCACTGCCACCACCAGTGCTGGGTGTGCTCTGCCTGGATTGTTGAGGTCTTTTCTCCTCTTCTTCGTAAGTGAAGGCAAGCAGAGGGATGCACATAGTCCACCCTCAGCCCTGCTGC
>NW_010420233.1:36802-38013 GCF_000710305.1 Buceros rhinoceros silvestris
TGAACCGCAGACCTTTACAACCACCTTCAACCCAGGGTGGGGCCGAGGTGCCGAGAAGGAGCACTCTGGCTAGGGGCAGGGCATGTTGCCAGTGGGCTCTGCTCCCTGGCCAGGGCTGCATGGTGGCATCAGGGGGAGAAGGCCGCACCCCAGGAGCAGGGTCCTCCTTGACCCCGAGCTCTGATCTTCTCACCACATGCCTCGGGTGGCTTGGGACACAGGCTTTGCTTCACCAGGAGCCATCTGTAGGCGGCACCACATTATTCAATCCATGGAGCATCATCTCTCGCTTGCTGTATGGTATATACTCAGCACGACTCGGGCAGGACAAGATGCTCCTGAAGGGTCTGCGAGCCAGAAAATGTGCAGGCGGCCTCAGGGAAGGTGCACAGGGAAAGGGCTGTGTTCTGCCCTGTGTGTGGGCAGGGAGCAAAGCTGGGGCATGCCAGCCCTTCAGGGCACCGAGCGTGCTGGGGGTGTCGGTGGGATGGAGCAGGCCCCTGCACAGCATGGCGGAGCAAGGTGGGATTTATAAATAGGGCTGAAGGGGAAGCGTTGATGCTAATGGCGATCTCATTACTATAAATAATTGGAGCATTCAACAGCAGAAGCAGATCTTGCAGTCTCAGAGCCACAACTTCCCTTCAGTGCTTTGCTAAACATCCATTTCCTCACAAAACAGGAGGATGCGCTTTCATGCCAGTACCGTGTGGAGGACTCCCAGGTGTTTGCACCATCCGCCTGCAATAGAGAGGTGCCACCAGTGTCAGCGCTTGTGCCTTGGTGCCCTGGGCATTTGCTCCATGTTCCCAAGAGTCCCTGGTGCTGTGTCACATCACGCTGTGACAGAGATGGCGGGTGTTGTGCCCAGCACCACTGCTCCTTCCTCCCCCCCAGCTTTGAGCACTCCAGACCCATGCATGGGTGGTATATGAGCGGAGTGGGGTACAGCAAGGACAGGAGGGTGGATGCCACTCGGCTTGTGGCCATTTCTTCCATCACTTGGCTGTATGATGCAGATAGTGCCCATCAAGGCAGACATACACACACAGGGCTGCCTGCAGGCTAAGATGTCCTCTGGGCAGAGTATCACACTCAGTGCATGGGTATTCATATTTGTATACATGTTTTTATTTTTAATGTATTTATATATCTTTTATATGCAAATATATACATGTATTTATATATATTTACATATATAAATTGCAGAA
>NW_010420234.1:0-21445 GCF_000710305.1 Buceros rhinoceros silvestris
AGAAAAAATCTGAAGCAGGGGAAAATTCTCTCAAACTCAACCTGGCCATGCTGCTTTTATTTAGCACTTTCATGTGTCGCTTCTACGGGAGCACTTCTACGATCGCTGCTTTGTGATCCTTCACACAGTCAGTCACTTCGTTGCTGCTTCTTTTCATCGGTCCCAATTCTCTTTCCCAGTTACTGAAGTGGCAAGTCAAATGGACATTCACTGGCTGTGGTTCCACACAGGTAATACAAAAACGAGTCCTAAAAGTGGTATACTATTATCAAAGGATGTATGATCACAGAGTAAATGGCTCGTGCCTCAGTAATTATATGGAAAATACTATGTGGATATATATCATGGATTTCGTTAAACACCAAAGCAGTTTCTCCTTTCCACTTGTTGAGTCCAACCAGATTGTGAACAGGTGCATTATGTTATGTTTGCCACACATAAGTGTTTAAATAATTTGTATTCCATTTTGTAAAACTAGTGAGGTCTTCTGTTGGGAGTTGCTTAAATATAAATAAAGATCTATTGTGACATTATTCCTCCTCTCTCCTATTATAATAAAAGTGGTAATCAGGCCTGGGGCAACTTAGCAGCAATTAAAGCTTGCCTTCCTGAGACAGATCTAAATGCACATGAAGATTAGGTGTGCTCCTTAGGCTGTGACAGTTTAGCAGTACAGCTCATCATTGTGCTTAAGAGTGGCCTATTTACAACACTCATCATTTCTCTTTTCTAACCTGACTTCGTGTTTATATAACTTACTCCCTCTGCTGCATGGATCTGTGGATTCTCATGCTGATTCCACTTTCTTGCCTACACAACTAAACTTTCAGTTGCTCCTACCAATTTTCAGTAAATTTTCATAGTATTGGGTATCCATTTCCTCATGAATACCAGATGTCATTAACAGGTTTCCTGATGGCTGAATTCTGAACAAATGTTCAAACAGAGTGGCGCTACCACACCGCATACCTACGTGTCCACATAGGTAAGTATTTTATCTTAACACTGTTTGCATATATATTTACTGGAATCATTTATGCTTTTTATACTGTGTGCAACTTGTAAATGAGCTACGTGCATCTCTTGTAGTACGCTCTATGCTAACCTTCAAAGTTTTGACTGACTTATCTAAATAGACTCTGGAGGAACTCTGGAGGAGCTCCTAGGGTCAGTTTTCCCTCCTTATCATAGAGGATTCAGCACTTCCTCACTATACACGCGCATCTTACTAATGACTCCAGAATTACTTTGGAAAGATTTACTCCCAAGGTCACAAAACTGTATTTATGCCACCACTGTCTAGGAACATGACTGCTGTTCTTAAAAAAACAAATTAATTTTATTCTCGGTACTCAGCTGGGACATCAGCAGTAGCAACTGATGTAACCATCTGTCTACCTCAGCATCACTTTTTGGGGGCCCCTTTTTGCCGTGTACTGAAAGACTCTGAAGGCTATATAGAACTTCGAAATATAAAGCTGTCATTTTTCAGATACTGCACTCAAACAATAAACAAGCCAGTAGGCTAAGCACTTACATACTTATCACCATGAGACATCCGATGTCTTTGCTAGCAGGCAGTCTTAATCTGATAGGAAAGGGTTGGCACCTGCTGCTCCCTGAAAAGGGGCTTCAGAGTTGTGGAGTTGTTGTATGCTGTTGTGTTTTCCTGTAGTGTTTTGTGCCATTCCATACTGGTTTGGCTGTGGTTTGTTTTTCCTCTTAAATTCTTGAGTTGATACCTATTCCTTACTCGATAGTCTAACTTCTGCCTACTGTATATTGCGTGGTGCTACCCAAATGTACTTTTTCACAATTTCTCTAATCACAAAACACTTGTCTCAGAAGCCTTGTTATACAGTTGTGCTGTACTAAAGTTAGGCCTTGGATTACAGCTGAACGACAAGATAGGCAGAGAGGTTACATTAACCCCATCTATTAGGAACTCATCTGGCCAGATGTAAGAATCCCTTCTGCATGGCTACCCGTCTCCAGTAGCAGCACCTATGTGTAGGGCACTGCAGACTAATTTCTCTCCACCTAACTTCTGGGCAGACATTTTTTTCTTTTTTGACAGCTGTAACCATGGCACAATGCAATCCTCTGAAGTAACTCAAAATAATTTTGAAATATTCCTGAGAATAATTACCCTCTTGATTTGTTTTCTTTCTCCCTACACAATTTGTAATAACATTGAGTGCTCTTAAAAGAAATATGTCTTTCAGGCTTAAAATTGCTGTTGCGTTGAGGGCAAACACTATTTATGGAAACAGTGATTTTGAAGTTCCTAAAAAGAAAGTTTTTGAAACCTAGATGTGCTTTCTGGTCACTTTTAGAAATAAAGAGAATGATTCAAAGGTCCAGAAAATTGGATCACTGCAAAACAAAAACATACCTGACACCGATATGGAAGAATGACATATTTTTCCACCTCAAATTTTCCTACAGAATTGAATTGTCATTCTCCAGACAGCTCTAGCCCATAATACTTCACTAGAATAAAATAAAATTGTTTACTGTTGCAAAGATACATGCTTTCCTCTGGAAAATCTATATAAACCTTTTGGTAAATTCTCTGTGTTTCCTTCCTTTTTCCTTTAAAAGTGCATTTGAAAGACTGCCTCAGGTAATTTATTCCTTCTTTTTATGGTGTTTAAGCACCTCCAAATCTAGCATATTTATCCACAAAGACCCTCCACGGAGAGGAAAAGGGAGCTTGAAAGCAGGTGCACAAAATACCTAGGAAGAAGTTGCAATAGCTTGGTCCTGTTACACTTTCACAACTACCTGTTATGTAAACCATTTTTAATTCATTTTTTCTTTCTACATGCCCTTCAGGCTGTCCCCATGCTTCTGTGATATCTCTCTACTTAAATTTGAAGCTATGCAGACAAGGACAGTCTTCCAGTTTTTACTTCAACATGAGGGATCGTCTGAGATATACCTACAAATATGTTAAGTGTGAATAATGCTCATATTTAATTAAACATGCCCTTCTGTGGATTCCTGTTTATCTTAGATTCTGCTCTGAAGTAGTAGTCACAGATGGATTCAGAGATTTGTATGTCAGGACCTCAACAAGCTGAAGGAACTGAACCACAGAGATCACATGAACTTCAACAAACACCAATGCAGAGACATGTACCTTAGACAGAACAGCTCTGTGAACTGAACATGGTAGGTAGCAGCTATGCAAAGGGGAATCTGCGAGTTTTGGTGATGAATGGAACATGAATGAACAATGTTTCCTTGCAGCAGCGCAGTGTATTTACATATTGGGCTGTAATAACTAAATACTCACATGGTGTGATGGACTGCTAAATGCAATTGTTTTCAAACAGATGCTGCCTTGTCTTGTTAACTGGGGCTGCCTGGCAGTGGGGAGCAGCCCCTGACCCCCCACCAGCTCCCCACCTCAGAGGAGGGGTAGAATCTATTTCCCAGGTGATCCCCCCTCCCAAGGAGTGTTACCACACGTGTACAGGCACTGGAGATCACTTTGTGGTCATGGCAATGGAGGGGGCAAGACCCACCGGAGACCCCAGCCCCATTCAACTGTTCATGTCCTGGGACCCTGGAACCTTTTTGGAATCATCCAGAAGGAGCAACTGCACATGCTCAGCTGAAGAGCTGGGCCCTACAAAGGGAGAAACCCCGGTGTGTCTGAGGTCGGTGTATGTGTGACCCCCACCACCAGAGGAACCCGAGAGTGACAGCAGATCCTGCTGGGCACAGAGGAGCATCGCTGGAGACTGTTCCAAGGGGGTGAGACTTCCTCCTTCCCCCTTATTTTAACTCTTTCTTCCTCTTCTTCTCCTCCCTTCTCTGCTTCCCTGCACCAGAGTTCTAGTTCATGCCAACACCAAACCATCGTTGTTAAAACTGTCTGACTTTGCCCACACACTTTATCCAATACCCACATTGGGTTTAGCTGGTGTTATCCAGCCCGTTTGTTTGACTCAAGTTGTTTTGTCTTGTTCCTGAATCACTGCTGTGACTCTGCCAGCTTTGCGGTTCTGCCGAGCAGAGACACACTTTATCCAATACCCACATTGGGTTTAGCTGGTGTTATCCAGCCCGTTTGTTTGACTCAAGTTGTTTTGTCTTGTTCCTGAATCACTGCTGTGACTCTGCCAGCTTTGCGGTTCTGCCGAGCAGAGTTGGCTGCTGAGTCAGTAACGTACCTTTGAGGAGATCGCTGGGATCCACTTTCCTCGCAACCCACCCAGTGGGATGAGACACATGGACAAGGACTGCCATTTCTTCCCTTCATTTAGCACTCATGAAGCCTCACTTAGAGTTATGGAGCAGATTATCTTGAGTACCATTAAATGTCACATATGGGACAACCAAGTTATCAGGCCCAGTCAGCATGGGTTTATGAAAGACAGGCCCTGCTTGCTTAACCTGATTTCCTTCTGTGACTAGCTGAGTTGCTTAGTAGATGAAGGAAAGGCTGTGGATCTTGTCTGCCTGAACTTTAGCAAAGCCTTTGACACTGTTTCCCACAGCATTCTGCTGGAGAAACTGGTTGCTCATGGCTTGGATGGGGGTACAGTTCGCTGGATCAAAAACTGTCTGGATGGCTGGGCCCAGAGAGTGGTGGTGGATGGAGTTAACCACAGTTGGCAGCCAGTCACCAGTGGTGTTCCCCAGGGCTCAGTACTGGGGCCTGTTCTCTTCAAAATCTTAATGATCTGGATGAGAGGATGGAGTGCACCCTCAGTAAGTTTGCAGACGACAACAAGTTGGATGGGTGTGTTGATCTACTTGAGGGTAGGGAGACTTTGCAGAGGGGTCTGGACAGGCTGGATCAATGGGCCAAGGCCAATTTTACGAGATTCAACAAGCCCAAGTGCTAGGTTCTGCGTGTGAGCCACAACAATCCCTGCAACGCTACAGGCCTGGGGAAGAGTGGCTGGAAACTGCCCAGCGAAAAAGGACCTGGGGGTGCTGGTCGACAACCGATTGAACGTGAGCCAGCAGCGTGCCCAGGTGGCCAAGGAGGCCAATGGCATCCTGGCTTGTATCAGCAAGAGTGTGGCCACCAGGAGGAAGGAAGTGATGTGTGCCCAGGTGGCCAAGAAGGCCAACAGCATCCTGGCTTGTATCAGCAAGAGTGTGGCCAGCAGGATTAGGGAAGTGATTGTCCCCACACCCCTGTACTTGGCACTGGTGAGGCCACACCTCACCTTGAGTACTGTGTCCAGTTTTGGGGCCCTCACTAAAATAAGGATGTTAAGGTACTGGAGCATGTCCAGAGAAGGGCAATGAAGATGGTGATGGGTCTAGAGCACAATGCTTATGAGGAGTGGTTGAGGGAACTGGGATTGTTTAGTCTGGAGAAGAGGAGGCTGAGGGGAGACCTTATCACTCTCTACAACTATCTGAAAAGAGGTTGTAGCAAGGTGGGTGCCGGTCTCTTTTCCCACATAATAAACAGGACAGGAGGAAATGGTCTCAAGGACCCCTCCCTGGTCTGGTGCCAGGGTAGGCTTAGGTTAGGCATTAAGAGCAATTTCTTTGCAGAAAAGGTTGTCAAGCACTGGAACAGGTTGCCCAGGGAGGTGGTGGAGTCACCATCCTTGGAGGTATTTAAAAGACATATGGATGTGGTATTTAGGGGCATGGCTTACTGGTGACCTGGCAGTGCTGGGTGAACGATTGGTCTTGATCTTAAAGATCTCTTCCAACCAAAAGGATTCTGTGAGTAACGAAATATAGTTAGGATGTAGCAGGGCAAATACAGGAAAAAAATGGGTGGAATAAGGATTTTATAGATATTGACCTGTGGACTATTGTGAGTTTGAATATCCTCAGACAATAATTCTTACATGTCCAGACACAGATGTGTAGGCTTGCTCTTGCAGTTGGAAAAGACTACAATGAAAGATAAATTACAAATTTGGATGTGATTGATATTTCATGAATATGAGTAATAGAGTAGAAGGCAAAGAGGGTGCTGGGAATGCTTAGGATCTGAATTTCTCTGGTTGATGGTATTCCAAAGTAAAAAAAAAAAAGAATCACTCTGGTTTGGCTTGAAACCCAATTCTTTGAACAGACATTTTTTAAGATACATCTAAAAGAACTTATCGTTTGATACTGTAGAAGTGTTAGTTTTGGAAGTCATAAGAAGTTAGACAGATCACTAAGGTAAGAAGAGCAGACATGGTTCCATATGGCTTCAGTCCAGAATCTGATGCAATTGAGGTTGTACATTGTTGTTTTATTAGAATATAAAAAGAATATCACTACCCATTTGATCCCTAGTGAGGCTGAAATCAATATCTACAGGATTTGTTTTGCAAATACATGATCTGCCATAAAACTGGGAGACACTATAACACTGAAGCATCAGCTAATAGCACTTAAAACCCAGTTAATTACTAAAACACTACATCCAACTACTTGAAGATAACATGTGAAACAAATTCGTTAGTGTTTCTTGAGTACTTAAAAATTTGCGAAGGGTCTTGTTGTGGTTTAACCCTGGCAGGGAGCTACACACCACAAAAATGCTCACTCACTCTCTCTCAGTGAGATGGAAGAGAGAATCAGAAAGGTAAAAGTGAGAAAGCTCATAGGTTGAGATAAAGACAATTTAGTAAACTAAAAAATCCAGCCACTACCATTCCCCTCCTGCAGCAACACCAAGAATGAAAACCCAAAGCTCAAAACCAAAACACCAAAACCAAGGAAAAGTGATGCAAAAAACTGAAACCCCCAACAATTACTCGTCACCAGCTGACCAGTGCCCAGCCAGTCCCTCAGCAATGCCAGCCCTGGCAAACTTAGTCCTCAGCTTTTATTGCTGAGCACAATGTCATATGGCACGGTGTGCTCCTTCGATCAGCTGGGGTCAGCTGTCCTGGCTGCGTACCCGTCCACCATCCTGTGCAGGCCAGAGTGAGCAACAGAGGAGGCCTAAACACTGTGTACACACTGTTCAGCAATAACTAAAACATCAGTGTGTTATCAACACTGCTCTTATCACAAATCTAAAACACACCACCATACCAGCTACTATGAAGAAAATTACCTCCAGCCCAGACAAAACCAGTACAGTACTCTAACTCATAAAAGCTTTAGAACAAAAAAGCATTTCTTGCAATAATAATCAGATCGTACTGGAGCAAAACTTCTGAGAAGCCTTTTCTCTTTTGAATGATTCGCTTGTGAACACGCCTTTTTCTTGTGCTTAAGCCTCTCTTCAGCTGTCAGTCTCTGTTATTAGACCTGTTCTGTATATTCTTAACTCTTTTATGGATAGCAGTGGCTATTGACATTAGTAGAGTTAAGCCATGCACAAGATTTTGTAGTTACTCGCTGCTAATCTTACCAAAGTAAAGACTTGTGTGGTGCACAATGCTCTAAGCTGCATGTTATGTTCCTTCTAGCAGAGCATGCAGGAGAGCTGGTGCCTTCTGGAAGGAAGAGAGCTTGTCAGAGAGCAAAGGTCCAGAAGAGGGTCCAGGAGCCAGCAGCCCACCCTGTTCCTGGTCATAGAAATGTAGAATCATAGAAAGTGTCAGGTTGGAAGGAATCCTTAAAGGTCATCTAGTGCAACCCCCTAGTCGGCTGCGGTCTATCGCAGCCAACTTAGCTGGAAGTTTGTAGTAATTTTTTGTTTGCCTGGTTTTCTTCTGATTGATCCAGTCACTCCGAGTGTCTCTGTGCAAAAGGCTAAGTGTTCTTTCCACTCTAATAAAACATGGAGGTTTTGTTGTTGTTTTTTAAGTTTAAGGACATTTGGTCTTGGGAGAACTTGCTCCAGAGAAAAAGTTTAAGGCATTGTTATCTCAAAGTGCTGACTGCTTCATGGTCCAAGCACAGCCTCAATGAGCAGTTTCGGAGTTGAGTTAGGTACTTTTTTTGTTCTACTGGTGCAATAATAAGAAGAAATGTTGTCTGTTCTCCTAAACATAGCAGTTATTTTTCTTCAGAACCATCCTTGCAATTGTTTGCTAGCTCTTTTAGAAGAACATTAAGAGCCACAGCTTTTTTTGTTTTCATCTGTATTTCTTCATGTTGTTGAAAATGATTACAGCAATTTTGAAGGCTCTTTGGGCTGGTAGCGCATTTTGCCCTTGAACCAATTCATTTATAGTTTTCTTTTTAAAGAAAACAATTTTGATTGCTGCTTCTCCTTTACTAAAGGGTCCTGAACGTGTAACCTGGACAGCAGATCTATGATTTTTATTGTGATATATCAGAACTGAGGTAGAGGGATTTTGTTGTTGTTTTAATTTATGAGCTGACAACACTTTATCACATTAAAAAGAAGAGAGAGTTTCACAAGGTGCTGTACAGCCTTTTACTTGTGGAAGGGACAACTGAAATTTTGAAGGTTCTAAAAACAGAAATACAGTAAAAGTTTGTGTCTGTTTTCTGGATGCATTAGTTTCCTCCAAGATGTACAGGGATGTACAGATGTAGAGGCTCTAGCACAGTTGGATGCTGTCTTCCCTGTTGGTATAGAAAGCTTTCTCTTGAGTGATCTTTTTTCCTTGTTAGTCTTGTAGTCTTATTTATTGATCTCGAGTCCGCAAAGGCCTTAAGGTTGTAAATGGCTATCAGTGGTTTGTAAAGATCTAAGCAGAGCTTTCAGAGGGGGACTTGAGTATTTGCTTAAATGTCCTAAACTGAAACAGAAATGTTTTTAAAACTAAAATGACCTGATAGGTAGAGTGGAAAGGAAAGCAGGTGGAAAGAACTGCTAGCTTTCAGGCAACACTGGAACTGGAAAACTCTTCCCTCATAACCATGTAGTGCTCTGTAACCTACAGATTTGGGGAGTCTGTTGTTAATTCACATTTCTGAAAAATATGTTTAGGACTAGGCATGAGCATGTTGTATTATTCCAAGTTTAACACTGAAAAACAAAAATGCGCAATTTACAGTTTTCCAAGTAATCCTGACTTTTGAAAACATATGAAAAAAATCATTAACTGTTGTTAAGGTCACGATGCTAAAAGACATGCTGGGTAATAGTGGTAATTAAAGCATCACCGGGAAGACATAAGTAGCATTTCATGGGAGATGTTGGGGACAGGAAAGCCGTGTTCTGGTTTACCATCTGCAGAAGTGGCCTAATGAGGAGTGAATGTGACCCGAGTGATACACTGGTATTTCTCCTCTCTGTTCAGCAGTGCTGACTGGTGGCATTATGAACCAAACAGCATGGAGAAATTCTCTGTACCAGATGGAAAGCTCGGCTCCTGCAATTGGTATTTTAAAACAAAGCTGGAAAGAGACTCAGATTCTTTCCTGGTGGTAGTCTAAAAACTCAAATAGTTTGAAAATTATTATGACAGTGTTTGGATGGTGCCCATGAGGAGCAAGAGCTAACACCTCCATCCTGTAGGAAACTTTTCAATAATACACTGATATTTTTTTTAATATCGATATCAAGGAAATTGGATTTGGAGCTTGTACTTAGGAAAACACAGTGGTGATGTGAACAGCTAGTTCAGTAATAGTGTATTATTTAACACGAAATTAAGTTGGTTACCTACTGCAAACCAGTGCATTAGCCTAGATAATGAACTAGCTGTTCATCTCATGCCTGTGATTTCCTTAGAACAACATAATTTGCAACCATATTTAACACCAAGTTGGTGTCTCTTGCTGCGTCATACTGTCTTCTGCAATTCATCAGTTGATATTGTGACTTCTCTACTAGCTGAGCTCCTTATTGTCAGAAATGTAGATCCTAATATTTTTATCTTCTTACCTCCTTTGCTTCTGAAATGCACCTAGGGACTGTGACTCTTTTGGTGTTGATGGCTACTATTAACAGCTCTTCCAAAATTTAGACAGAAACATCACAGAATCATTTAGGTTGGAAAACACTTTTAAGGTTGAGTCCATTGAGCACTGCCAAGGTCACCACTAAACCATATCCCTAAGCAGCACATCTATACATCTTTTAAATACTTCCAGGGATGGTGACTCCACCCCTTTCCTGGGCAGCCTGTTCCAGTGCTTCACAACCCTTGCAGTGAAGAATTTTTTCCCAATGTCCAACCTAAACCTCCCCTGGCACAACTTAAGGCCATTTTCTCTTGTCCTGACACTTGTTTCTCGGGAGAAGAGAGCAACCCCACCTTGCTACAACCTCCTTTCTGATAGCTGTAGAGAACGATAAGGTTCTCCTCAGCCTTCTTTTCTCCAGGCTAAACAACCCCTCTTTCCTCAGCCACTCCTTGATGGTGACTCCACCACTTTCCTGGGCAGCCTGTTCCAGTGCTTCACAACCCTTGCAGTGAAGAATTTTTTCCCAATGTCCAACCTAAACCTCCCCTGGCACAACTTAAGGCCATTTTCTCTTGTCCTGACACTTGTTTCTCGGGAGAAGAGAGCAACCCCACCTTGCTACAACCTCCTTTCTGATAGCTGTAGAGAACGATAAGGTTCTCCTCAGCCTTCTTTTCTCCAGGCTAAACAACCCCTCTTTCCTCAGCCACTCCTTATAGGACTTGTTCTTTACAGCCTTTACTAGCTTCATTGCCCTTCTTTGAACAATACTCCAGCTCCTCAATGTCTTTCTTGTAGTGAGGGTCCCAAAACTGGACACAGTATTTGAGATGTGGCCTCACCAGTGTCAAGTACAGGGGAACAATCCCTTCCCCACTCCTGCTGGCCACACTATTTCTGATACAAGCCAGGATGCTGTTGGCCTTCTTGGCCACCTGGACAATGAATATTTTCCCACTATAACACTAAGCTGGCTGATTTTTTGCAATGGTAGTAATTGTTAATAATTAGAAATGAATGAAGCCCAAAATATTTACAATCAAGCCTCAGTATTCTGAAATGTTTATGTGCCTTCACTTTTAGACTGAATCCAATATGTTTTCTTAAGGAAAAGACACATCTGTTCCACAATATGAAGATCTAAAAGTAAAGAAATTCCACATCCCACCCTCCTAGTGGATAAGGGGAACTAAACCAAACTACAGTAATTTACCCTGTAGTGCCTGTGCAAAACAATCAGATTTCCCATGTTGTGATATATGGTCACATATGTGTATCTGAAACTGCACAGAAATATTTACATCTGTCATTGCACCCAGTGAAACTGTGTTTCATAATGAAAACTTGCTGTCTTGCTCCAAGGCGTGCTGCATGCTAAATGCCTCTGTGACTCCTCGAACGCTTCCATCAGCGCTGACTCCGTACAATCCTAAACATCCACTGGACTGACTATGTGACTAACGTCGCTGTCCTTGAACAGGCAGAGGTCACCAGCATTGAGGCCACGTTGCTGAAAACACAGGTGCGCTGGGCAGGGCACGTCTCCAGGATGGCGGATCACCGCCTCCCTAAGATTGTGTTCTACGGTGAACTCGCCACCGGCTGCCACAAGAGAAGAGCTCCAAAGAGGAGATATAAGGACTCCCTGAAACAACACCTCAGCCTTGGCCATATTGACCACCATCAGTGGTCCACCCTGGCCTCCAATCAGGAGATTTGGAGACACACCATACATAACGCTGCTGCCTCCTTTGAGAGCACGTGTAGAATCAGTCTCGAGGAGAAAAGACAGCGCAGAAAGAACCGTGCCTCGGCTGTACCACCCAAGGAGACCTTCTGGTGTGTGCTTTGCAACCAGTCTTGCGTATCCCGCACTAAGCCATCAGTGTGCTTGCAGTAAGCGTGAATAAAGCCCTTCCCAAATCTTCGTCTGCAAAGCCAAGCCATGATGACACATGAAGTAAGACAATCATATGAATGACGACTTACCTATTTTATTATGGTTCTTATTTCTATTTAAAAGCTTTGGCTTCAACTGCACTCCCACCATTTCTTTCCACCCTTTGTGCAAGCTGAACTTCAGAACTGACTTTGGTAGTTCATGCAGTTAAGCAGTGAGTGGCTGATTGTTATATAGGTCAAGGATGATTAACTTCCTCACTTGCTTTTTGACTTTAATCACTTTTCCAAGATTAATTACCATGGTGGTGTTTAGCTAGTTTATTAAAAATAAATAAACCTCTTCAGAGGATGAATAGTCTTATATTTAAACAGCAGGCTTGCCAATCAGTGAATTCCAAGTCAGTTATCAGCTCTACCATGGCATTATGCTAACGTGAAGTAGTTAGCAAAACAAAATACACTGCATATACAAGCTTAGTGCAGCTTATGTTCTTTCTGGAAGGAATAGTTGACTTGTAGTAGTAAGCCCTTTCTTCTGCCCTTTTATCTTGCATCGGGATTTACTAACTTAATGTAGTGAATTCTGTCCTCAGCAGTGGTGAATACTACTGGCTGTGCAGGTAACTCCTGACTTAGAAGGGCTGAGCTATCCATCATTTCATAAGTAGTAGCTCTGTGTAGTTCCACTACCTGCCTGCTGCCTTTTGGTCTGGTTGCTCTCTAAGAACTTTCAGTAGATCCATTTGTGGAGAATCTGTTGTCTTTTGCTCTACGGGTTGCAGGTTAGATGAATTCTGTTTTGTCCATGGACTTCTTCAGGAAAGGGAGTTCAACTGTGTGTTCAGCATCACTAAAAAAATTAAAATGAACTTAGTTGTTGCCTTAAGTCACCACTGTACTATGTGACCATGTTCACACAAGTATACTTTGAATCCTCATGGTAACGATGAGCCTGCTAGGTGTGCAAAATCTAGTACAGATTTTAAATATTGTAGAGTTTTCTTCTTGGAAAGTCTTGGAAAAGCAGAAGGCAACAATTGGGCCACTTTAGGTACCAGAAAATGGTTGGTTATCGGAACTTTTAAGAAATTTTAACAATAGAAAATAAGAAGCAGCTTTTTGAGAAGTCAAATACACTATAAAACATCTAAACAATCCAATGAATTCATTGTCAAACTAGTCCATATTGGTTAAGTTGCTCCTTTCCACTCCTCTCCCCACCCTCATTTGATTGCTATTAGATGTGCCATGCTCCAAACAAAAAATGGACAACACATTGTCCTGTATTTAATTCAGAGTCTTTTCGAAGGAGTCAATAGACATAAGGAATATTTCAATAGACATAAGGGGATTCAAACAAGTACTCAGTGGTTGAAATCAGGTACTGCTATTCATCATCATGGGTTGGCGTCACGAATGAAGATCTGGGAAGGGCTTTTCCCATGCTCACTGCAAGCGATGAGTGCACCCTTCGGGCCTACGCGGTGGATTTTTTTAGGTAAGGTGCAGCGTGTGCAGAACTGGCTCCACCCTTTACACCTGAGGTTCATCTGCCAGGGCCTAGTGAGCTTGGACAGTGACAGCGAAGTCCTCAGGTCATAGGTTCGTTTAGAGTATCCTTCTCTTAGATGATGGATGCCTTACAAGGCTAAATGAGCTCCATCTGTGTAGAAAAGGAATGCAGTCAAAACCAAAAGCCTTTTCAGGAAGAGAAATACCTTCCCTCTTCTTAGTATAGTTGAGCCAAAAGAGATTCAACAAGCCAACCCTCAGCATTTAAAAACAGAGCAGGTGACAAAGCTTGATTAGTTTCAATTAGCAAATGGTTACCAGGTGTCTTGAGCCAATTAAAAGGGAAATAATAGGTTGACACACGCCTTGCTCTGTGAGTTAAAAAGATAGTTCAAGTGTCTGCTCACTGCATATGAAAACTCAAAGAAGGAGTTTGTTGGGGTTTTTTTTTTGTTTGTTTTGTTTTTTGTTGTAGAAACTCTGCTTGAAAAACAGTGTGGGAGGAAAGCCTGGCCTTCAGGAGGTGAGTAAATTGTAGTCAGGAACCAAAACCGTCCTGCTGCAGATATGTGGGAAGGTGGTAGTGTGTGCTTGCACTAGAACTTCACTTTTTTATTTGGGGCATAATGTGGTGAATCTGACACAGTGAATGTGGCATTTATGAGGTGAGTGAGTGGTGGCTGACATCCTGAAGAGGGAATGAGAAATTTTAGGAGTACCTTTCTTGAAAGCAGCAGTACTTGAGAAAATACTTTTGTTTTGTAGGTATGTCTTCTAACATTGAATTGGTTTTGGTTGATTTTTAATATTTTGTTTGTTTGAATCATTCTGGGTTAAGAAAAAATCCATCTTTCTCAGCATGAAATGTTTTTGAGGAAGAAATCTGAAGTCAATTGTTGTAAACTTTTCACTGCTCTTGTACTCCTAAGACAGCATGCGTGCAAGTTTAATGGGTTTGTGCTTTTAGTTGCATACTTGGATGAAGAGCTGAATTTGCTGATGTCTGTGACTATAAAACATGTGTGCAAATAGTTGCTTTTACTAAGTGACTGCTTGTAGGTCTTCATGTTCTGTCCAGTGCATGCTATATTTAGTTTTCTGGGTTTTTTTTCTATATTCGTACACCCTTATGTCTAAGCTTTATCTAAACAAATTCCCAACTGGCTGTATCTGCTGTGTTGTCAGTGTGTTTAGAAACAGATGGTTTTAAACAGGAATCTGAGAATTAATCTCTACTAAATGGTTCCATGGCTCTTAACAAATAACTTGGACCTAGATCAAGGAAGTTGCTTGTGCAGCTATCTACTCCTCGGCTGTTCTCATTTAATTGGATGAGTTTGGATAGATTTACTAGCACTTGGACCCTGTTGGTTGTGAGCTACAATACAACGGGCAATCATAGAGCCAATATATTGAAGCCCTTATGTCCTGCCACAGCAAGGTACCTCCCTCCCACAGCTATGTGCTCAACTTGATATGTAGCAATCTGTCTCTAATACTGGCAGATGCATCCCGAAGGGATCTTGGTTTTAATAAGATATGCATTTATAAATTACTTACTGGAAAATGAGGGAATTTTGTAACCCCCTTGACTAAGCTTCCTGCTGTGTACACACATACCTGATGAAAAATTACTTAAATCAAAACAATGACTAATTTTTACTAGGCTGCATGATAATAAACATAGTAAAATAATGCATTTTTTTTTTAAATGTAGTTGTATAAATACATTCCTGACATTGTAAAAATATGGTCAGTCCTGCTGGGTAGATGATGGGGTTGGTAGAGGGGGATGAGTAGTTCTCTGGATGATCACTACCCACAGCTGATATTTCTTCTCTGCCTTGCCTATTCCACTGTCATTTCTACATGTGAAACAGAGTAATTCCACTTGAAACAGAAGAAATATTAGCTGTAGTGGAGGATTGGACCACGTGGGAGATAACAATAACTCCCTCAAAGTGGCTATTTTACAGACCCATCTTTTTTCTTTTTACTCACAATTTTAACTTCAGTTCATGTTGTGATAGATTTGCATTACAAACAGCTATATCACAAACTTCAACCATTCTTGTTACATTTTCTTGTAACATGTGCTTATGTTCTGCAAGTTCATTTTCCCTTTGCTGCTCTTGAGGAAGTTGGTTCATCCTCCTTTAACTCCAGGTGAATACAAGTTCTGGAGTATCTGTCTCTAAATCATCAAATATAACATTTGTCCAAGAATTACTACTTGAGCTATGCTTTTCAGAGCTTTAAAAACTGTGGATTCATTCATTCCAAACACCATTTTGTTGTATTATTAGTGCTCAAATGCGATGCCTCAAGAATCTGTTCAAGGGCATATTGAATGTTGAAGCTCTTGGAAAAATTCATGTGTTGATGATTTGTGTGATCTGTCAATCACTTTCAGTAAACACATCAATGTCTGTTGTAAATAAATCATCCTAAAATGAGCAATTACACCTTGGTCCAGCAGTTGCAAAAGTGAGGTAGTGTTTGCAAAAACACAGAACGTAGAATGTTTGGAGATCTATCGCAAAGGTGATAGATGTCTTGGTGCATTAACTAGACTCAGCAAGGCTGTAAACATCAGGCTACTCGCATAGCAGTGCTGCCCAGTATTGTAGCTGAAGTAGTCCATTAAGCGGGGTTTTTTTAACTTGGAAGTTAAGCCAGGCCTTTGTGTTCAATTGCTAGTGAACAGGTAAGTGTTAAAGCTTAAGCCTTTACCTACCCTTTGTTTTTATAAATGGTAAAATAACACAAGACTCTACTTGAATATTGTGCAGCAATACTACTGCTGACTTTAAGGCCATAAGGATGATCCAGCTTTAGTTTTGAAGTTTACAGTTCTCAGTGACAAAAAATCTTATGGTACATGTATCCAAAAGTCCTGTTTCATTTATATTGAATATCTGTTGTTATTTGCAGCCTCTAACCCTATCTTTCAAAGAATCAGAGGCTTGTAAATGGCACTTTTTGACTGGGCTGCAAAAGCTACCGTGAGAAGACAGCATCTTCTAAAGTTACTGTAATCTTCCTTTACTGACTTGAAAATGCATGGTTGTTGAAGTGCCACTGTAATGTTAATGTAGTTATGACTAAATTCTCAATGCTTCCACCAAGTCAAAGCAGAACTCGATAGCGCAAAGTTCTACCTTTTATCTGCTACCCATGGTTAAGTCGTTGGTTTTTTTTCTTTAACAACAAAAGGCTCCTCCTGTGGTTGGTTACCTTCATGGATAAAACACTTTGTTTTGCACTTGAGTCTTTCTCTAGTTTTTCAGTGCTTACCTCATTGATCTTATACAAGATTTGGTCCTATCATGACAAATGGCAGGAGCTCTTGATGTTTCACTGTTCACAAGACTGCAGCGTTTCCAGCTTTGTTTCTAATAATGGTTGTGACTTTTGTTAGCATTATCTGTTGGGATCGGCAAACACTTCTCTTTGTCACATTTCTGGTGTGCAAAGCAATGACTATCTCCTGAAATAGTCAACTTGAACACCAAGTGTTTAGGGTTGTATTTTACATGCAATTCAGTTCCCATTCTACCTGATATACATCTCTACTGCCACATTATTGTGACACTTTTTTTACTGTTTCTTTCTTTGGAACATTTTTTTCCTGAACAGCTCATGTGTGAATCTTGTCAATATTTGCTAAGATTTTTTTTCCTGTGTGTTAAAAGTATCACTCAGGTGGTAAATCAGCAATAGGAACTGTTTTCTGGAAGGGACTTAAACATCTTTAGGCCTATTGGGTTTAGCCTAAAAGTCAAATGGAATGAACATATAATCTTCTACATTGCTGCAGCCAAATTCACACTGACACAGTTCTGTGGTATCAGTCACTGCCTTGAGGAAAGGTGATTTGGAAGGTGTGAGAAGACACTTTAAATTTCAAAATGACTTAAGTTTGCTGCATCTGCAGTAGCAAAATGATGTGAGAGGATAACTGAAAACTGAAGATCCTCCAGGGAGTGAGGGCGGGAAAGGAGCTGGCAGTTCTTATTATTATCTATTTAATAAATGATTTAAGTAGTAGTGTTGATCTGTTGAGCTGTGAGAGGTGATGCTGGAGGGGTTCCTCCCTTCTTTCTCTGTTACCATAACTGGAGGGCCATAACTAGAATTGCACTTTCTTATTTGTGCTACTTTCTGCCAGCATTCATGGTTGCCCTTCACTATTTAAATATCTACCTAGCACTCAAGGTTACATTGTGTAAGGGACCAGCAACATCCTTTCATGGTTTGGCTTCTGCTGGGAGCAGGATGGGGTGGAGGGAGTGTGGCTTCTACTGCCATCCTGACTTCACATTTTTTTGTCCATACTACAGCATAAGTATACATAGAGTGCCAAATTTAGCCTCATAAAACTTACTTGGTTGGCAGCAGAAGTTGGAACTTAGGAAGCAACTTCTCAAATATTTTGTGTGTCTAAAAGTGCTCAATCCTTTATGCAGCAGATTTCTGGAGTACTGGAGTCACTTCAGTGTATATAAGTTAAGAATACATCACCTTAAGAGCCAGAACTGCCAGATCTGATGAAGGTTTAACCATAGCAACATTTGTGCACAAATGAGTAGGGAAAAAAAAGAATTCCTGGAGAATATAGCATAATGGCCAACTGATGACATGCTAGTCCTTTTGTTGCTCTGGTTCTTAGCACTCTTGTGCCTCTGTTTCCTATCTTTAAATAATGATGATAATCTTGGTGTGAGCCATGTTGTAAAGGGAATACATGCATCACACAAAATGAGTAAATCCATCTGGGGCACTAAGATGTTGTTGTGAGGGCTGTGTGGGAACAGGGGATAGAGATTTGAATCTTAACTGTAGCATGTAACTGTAGATAGTCATCTCAAATGGCTCTTAAGTGAGAAAATTCAGGATTGGCTAATATTGTTCCTTTTGAGGACAACACCACAGTTTCATCCTGTACTGAAATATATTCTGCAGCCTCCCTTATTTAGTAATTCACGCACACACACCCTCCCAAAGCTATGAATAAGGAAAATATGATTATTTTCTAAAAAATTATTTAATATAAGCAATCTTAATAGGACACAGCTAAGTCTTGCACGCTTGATCTTTGTGTCAAATTTTGGAAAATACTGTGAGGATTCTTAGTGAAATATGTATTAATAGTTACAGTTATATATAGTTAGAGTTTTTCACCTCATTTTGAGTATTATTTTGCTCAAGACTGTACACACAGCCGGTGTTTTTTATGATGTCTGCAGATACGGTTACTTAATAACCATCAACAGTAAAAAGGAAGACTTACAGGGTTTTGAAATTTGCATCATACTTGTAATGTGATGTCCATGTGCATGGCTCTTGCTGACTGTGTTGCCAGAAGGGCTTCTGTGTTAATAGACATGTGACTAAAATGTTCTGATCTGGCAGGATTAGTAGGGAATGGGACCAGATGCCTTCTTACAAAACTTAATTCTTCAGAAGAGCTCCAGATATGTAAAGAAGCTTTGGAATCAGTCCTGCTAGTATGTTTGTAAGTGTTCTTAGAGTATATGCTTTTAACAATTGAGGAGGTAATTGTTAGGTGACAGGCCAGCTGATGTATTAGCTTTGCTTTGCCAGAAGGCTTAAATTCTGCCGGGAGACACTATTGTTGTGTTTTGGTTTTGGTTGGTTGTTTTGTTGTTTGTGGTGTGGTGTTGGGTTTTTTCCCTCCTCAGGTCCTACAGACTGTTGGAGTGTTGGAAGGTGGTAGGGATCATCTGATGAAATAGCCACAGATTCTTTTCACAGATTCACTCCCAACAGCTAGCAAAAGTTGCTTAGGAGGAAGTGGGATGGGAAAGGATGCCCTCTCTGAGGACTGGATGATGTGAAGCAGTTACACAGGGAAGGGGAAGAAGTTAATAGTTATGAGAGAGGACAGTATAGCTGTTTCTTAGCTGTAATCCCACCCACCCCTGCTGCTTTAAATGTATAAAGATGGGATCGATCTTACTAAAGTTAGTAAAAGGTGTTGGGGAAGGAAGGTTGTGCTGTGCTCTATGTGTGGTTTGTGTGGAGATATATTTATTTGTTTTAAACTTTGAGCTTTTAAAGGAATCCAGAAATATTTTACAGCTTTGAAAGAAGCAGGTATGGTTATAGGTGGAAATCAATTGTCTGACTCCAGATAAACATAGAGGTTCCAGCCTTTCAGCTGTGCATCTGGACAATTGACATAGTGAGGGATAATAAGCACTAGTCAGAGAATCCTGTTTTACCCCAAGTAACTTTCTGGATAGCAACCATAACAGAGGGAGGAAAAGTTGGTGGACAGTAACTAGCAGTGTACCCCAAGGGGAAGTACCAGGTCCAGTCCTCTTCAGTGTCTTCATTAACTCTCTGGATGATGGGGCAGAGTGCACCCTCAAGCAGAGTTAGCAGTCTTAGCCAGAGTTATGACTGGATCAATGAAAATTTTCTGATTCCTATCTCATTTTTTGATTGCTTCCTAAATAAAGATTTCATTCTGAAGACACTAAAACTTAGTGTAGTCCGTCTCCAAAACTGAAAATGGAAATCCCTAGTTTCTAATTTCTAGAATTGATACACCCTGCAGTGTTATGGCATGGGCTCTAATCTCTGGTGGATTCTTAATAACTTGATAGACCACTTTAGAGGTGCTGATGGCTCAGGACACATAAACATGCTATCATGAAAGTAGTGTATTCTGAAGTGGGATTATTTACTCCAGTTAACTAAACTGACAGTGGCACAGGATTCAGTGTAACTTTGTGTGATAGGACTGCATTACATCCACGTGTGTCTTTTCTGGCAATATACTACAGGCTTACATAATTGCAAACTTTCTTGATGCTGTTTTCACAAATACTTCTTTCAAAACATCGCTTCCTATCTAAAGAAAAGAAGTCTCTGTTATTCTCAAAGCAGATAATCTAGACTAGCTAAATTTAACTGGTATTTGTTCAAAAATTGAACTTAAATTATGTCACATAAATTGGCAGAAATTTTCTTCTGATATTGATTTCAGTATAGTCTGGTTAAATAGGTTATGACTCGACTTTTAAAGTTTTTAAAGACTTGCATGAAATCCTCCAAAATATGCAGACCTTACATGGAGCATAAAGAGGCTTTTGCTAGCTAAGTTCTGCAAGTTCACTGCCAATGGAGGGAGGATGGGTTTGTAAATTCCTAACAAGCCTTTGGATGAACTTTATGACTTTTTCATGTGAAAATCCTTAGGAAACAGATGTTAAGCCCATTGAAATATTAATTTCCATGTTTTTGTCTAGTTTGACTTTGACTTACCTTCAGCAGCATGCCCTGTACTTGAATCAATCCTGATGAGTACAGCTGCAATCAGATCTGACAAGATATTGTCTGATTTATATTGCCACTTGTCACTTGTATGCCTTTTCCCCACAGAAAATGTGAGCAAGCCTCTAGGGGTCTTCACATTTTCCTTGGGTTTGTTTTGTTGTTTTATTTTTTCTTCTTCCTTTTGGAACTGCTTAGCCTATGTTAATTTTATAAAATCTTCTTGGATTGACTTGTTCAGCATACAGATTGGTGACATTTTCTTGTGTAATGATATTTGCATGTCAGTCCTTATCAAAGGTAGCAGAGTTCTGTAGAAGCAGGAAAAAGTGGATTATCTCTTGTTCTTCTCAGAACTTAATGTAGAAGAAGCTCTGCCTTAAACTCGGGAACTCTTGGGGTTTTAACCATTTTGATTTCAACTGGAAGGGAACTGAAGTCAACTGCATATGTACAATGTAGTAGAAGGGCTGACTTTTAATTGCTTATGTAAATGGGAAAGGCATCCTCCCTCTGTTTCATATGTAGCTTGCAAGAAATGCATAAAATGTATTCCAAGATAATGTTCACATTTTACTGTTATCAGCATACCATTACATTGCAAGCATTTTTAACGACCTCTTCATGTACTTATGAAGAGGTATGTCTTGCTCTGAAGCTTAGCTGAAATATTAATGGGAAACATTTTCACTGAAGATACTTCTAATTGTCATATTCGAATTATAGAAAATATTGAACTATAATAGCTGTAACTTTTTTCTTGGATTTGGGGGGGAGTGAGAGTAACACAGCCCTTTGAATACATAAAAGCAAAACAGTGCTTTCAATACAAGACAGATAAATAAGAACTGTTTTGCACCTTAAAATGTTAATTACAAAAAACCCCTTTTTCCTTCTGTCAGTGTTCTTTTAAGAACTGGTTTTGATGCGTGGAAGAACTCCGCAATCAAAATAGATTGTGAAGCAG
>NW_010420235.1:0-345 GCF_000710305.1 Buceros rhinoceros silvestris
ATTTATAAAGTAATTATCTTCACACAGCTAGCCAAGTCAGGAAAAGGCACTGAGCAAATCATAGAGAAGAGGAGAGAGGAAGATCTTTTAAAAAAAGTCTGCAGGTCTGGGCTCCATTTCAAGACATTTGCAGCTTCAAGCAAGTGAAGCCAATGTACAAATAGTGCAGGAGGACAAAATCTGAGAAGCAGATTGGCTGAATCAAAACACAGCTGGCACTTGTGCTTAGTATCTACATGTGCGGTTACTTAGACTTGCAGCAGCAGTGCTCAAGAGTTGTGAGATGCTAATATGTGCCCAGTGGTTTGGTTATGGCTTTCAGTCTCCCCAATTTAAACATCCCCC
>NW_010420235.1:428-45345 GCF_000710305.1 Buceros rhinoceros silvestris
TTCCAGTCTCCCAAATTTAAACCTACCCAAAATAGCCTCGCTTCTGACAGTTGCCTTTGCCTGACTGCTTGGAAGACCAGCCATGGACCACAGGCTGAGGCTGTCTGCTCTAGGTTAAGCCTCCAGACACAGAGAAGAGTAGGATGGGCAGATGAAACATCCATTATGAAGCAGTAAAACCACATTAATTCCCACGTAACAATGCGAAATCACTCATAGCTACCATGCAAATGCTTCAGCATATTTCCTGCATTGATTTTAGTGGAAGAAGGAGGCAATTTATATAGCACTAATATTTCTAGACAATGGTGATTTTACCCAGTAATCATATATTTTCCTGAAACTCCTTGGCCAAACAAATGGACTCCCAGGACGAGAACATGTCTGTTGGCTGTCTCTCTCCAGGCCGCAGCCTCTCACACAACTGATGAACCATTACTGTACATCTGACTCATGGCACAGAAAGATCATGAGCTGAAATGAATTTGTAATCTACTTTGCCCTATTTCTTGCTTTTGTCATATTATGTTATATTTGCTCTATGACCTTTATTTACATTTTAATGATGATAAATTAAATTAATCAGGGTGTTACACTGGCACCTCCTGTGGAAATACAGGCTGTATTTATATGAGTGGATGGTGAATCTCCTGGCTTTAATGTCATCCAAACCCTCCTTTTTTTGTTCACTGGATAGGGAGAATAAGAATATGCTGCAAGGAAAATCACTGACATGCTCAGACCACACTGCTGACTCCACTACTGCTCTACCTGAAGCCACCTATTCTGTCATTGTCTGGACAAGGTGGAAGCTGCCCTCCCATCTGGAGTACAGCTCCTAGCATAGCCCAGTCCTGCCCCACAGCTGCAGCTCCTGGTCAATAACAGAAATGATACACTTCCCTCACAGCATGTCAAGAAATATGGACCTTTTATACCTTGTATAAAAAACCCCTTCTTTTGAATATCTGTAAGCCAACCGCTTGTAGAGGGATAGCCATAAAACCTTGACACTCTCACCCAGCACCTCTCTCTTGCACACAAGACCCTTGGCACTCTCAGGCCACTCAGCGATACCCAGAACAGCATCTACCTAGCACCTACCCTACCTCACCCAAACCTTCACAGGCTTTGAGGAGTTGTAGTGTCATAATACTAACAGCATGACAAAACCATGAGCTTGCAATTTGAAAGCTCATCTTACCAATACTTTATCCCCTCTTCAGAGCTAAGAGGGATGAATTTGCAGCACTCCTCATGAATGCTCTCTTCCACTATCTGCTCCAGGTGTGCAGTCATTATCAGTAGCTCTGTTCCAAGAAAGCAGAACAGATAACCAAAACCAGGCTTTATTTCCATGCTTTCCTATGAACGGGGAAATTTAAGACCTCGCTACATCAATATTGCCCAAGTCTTCTGCATGAAACTTTCTCTACCTATAGCTCAACAGCAATGCTGCCAATGATCTGCCGCTCATTTTACAAGTAAGTATAAAAACAATTGCCTGCCTTCTCTTCAAAGCCATTTCTCTAAGGTCAAGCTCTTTCAGGTGGTTATCAAGTCCACCAGACACCCATGTCCCCACAGCACAGAGCCTGAGGGTCACCATGAAGCCCAGGGATCCACTGGCGTATGGGGGATCCTCTATTCTGTCTCCTCTGCGCATCCTGGGAAAAGGGCTCCAGCAGTCTGCTAGCAGTCACTCCTGTGCTGCTGCTTTTTCATTCACAAAGCACCACTCATTGCAGTTTGGCTTGTCCTAGCTGGAGAGTAATAGTCATGCCATCCAGTAATAACCGGATTTCAAAAAAACGCACATGTAAAACAGTAAAAGATCATTTTCCACTGATTCCACCTTCAACTGACCAGATTAAATTTACATTAAGGAAAGGGAGACCCAAGTAATCCAGGTCTCCTATGCAAAGGTCACTTCTGTGTAGCTTCTCACATAAATCCTATGTGAGCCAGATAAGCCTGTGGCTGGGTCCATGTAGAAGGGGAGGACAGGTGGAGGTGTCCATGCTGGAGCAACAGATGGCCTTCTCAGCTGGTGAGGGCATCTCAGTAAGACCACCATTTTTTTTAGAAAGGACAAACAATATTGTACACAACTGAAGGATGACAGAGGATAGCACCACAGAGAGTAGTATCAGGTAGCAGAAACTTGTTTAAGCATGACTACCTCTCTGGCGAAGCCCGTTTTGTTGGCTGGACAGTGCAGTTTGCTGTTCCATGGTGGTTCCATGACAAGCCCTGTCCTTGAGATATCCTGTAACTGAATCAATAACCACTGGCACCAGCTTGCTCTGGCTTCGCCAAAGCTGCTTTGCAGGAATCCATGCCTGGTGCAGTAGCACATATTGGTACCTGCATTACTTTCTCCCACCACATAAATCTGCATTGCTTTAATCACGTTCATGCGTGACCTGATATTAAGGGATGCACAGGGGGCCACCAAATTCCCCGGGGCCAGAAGGACCAGAGAGAGCAGGACATCCAGCCTCTCAAGGCATCAAGCCTTTCACACATCTGATGTAGTTACAGTGAAAATAAAGACTGAGTTTACTTTCCAGGCAGGCTTTTTAAAGCTCTCCTTTCTACGCTATGTGTCAAAATCTCTTTTTCCTTTTTCTTTTTCCATCAGAGACAAATATTCCATGTCCCTTGAGTCACTTTTTGTTATTGCACTGTGTGAAGGGTCGAGGGGCCGAGGCAGATAATCCCTCGAATTCCCTTAACAATTCTCCTCTGTCTTATTAAAGACAGAAGGAGTTTAGGGGAGAAAAGAAGACATTCACACCTCGGTCTGTGTTTGGAAAGCTGAAACAAACTTTTAATAAACAATAAAACCTCACTACTATTCACTATTATATATATAGGCACAAACCGAGAAAAGGCAAAAAAAAAACGAAGAAGAGAGGACTTAGATAACCAGAGTTCTGTACAGTTCTGTCCAAGGTCAGTGCTCTGGGCAGGCATCCAGTCCGTTGGCAGGCAGCCAACAGCGAGGTGGGGGTGCGCGGCCTTGCTTCGCCCTGGCCTGGTCGGATCCCTCTTTCGCGCCAGGAAAGGGGGGGCGGCTGCCTCCGTGCAGCAAAAAGCAAATCTAACAGCAGAAAACGCTCCCTGCACGAAAAAAATGGAAAGGCTCAGTTATCACGCCTGATTCTAGATGAAAACTCACAGCAGTAATGGCTCAAAAGTCCGTAGTCACCAGCGATGTGGGAGTGTAGGCCTCAGGTCTCGGTCTGGGTCCGGCCAGTTGGTCAGCGGGTCGGGCCTGGTCAGGCCGGCAGTAATCGCTCAGAAGTCCGTAGTCGCCAGCGATGTGGGAGTGCAGGCCTCAGGTTCTCGGTCTGGGTTCGGCCTAGTCCGTCGGCAGGTCGGGCCTGGTCAGGCCTGGACGTCTGCCAGCGGGTCCGCAGCAGGAGCTCTCCTTCGTGCCGGTGTCCGGAAGCCAAGAGGGAGCCACTCCCCCGGCCTGCTGCTTTTAAAGGCTCCCGACGTAACGTTCCACCTGACCCCCTTAACCAATTAAATGCGGAATGATCGTATTTGCATGGAATAATTCTATTTGTCCATTTCCCAAAACAAGGAAGTTTCAGCTCAAACCAGGACACACTGTTTGTGCTCTTCTAGTTCGTATTACAGATACTCCTCCAATAGCATGCCAAGGCTTTCCTAACGCACTTGGCACCGAATTTAAACCCTTGCTCTTCCATACATTTTGGAGATAGTTTTCAAGCAAAAATCTAGCAATAAGTATCTTTATTCTATGATGCAGCAGTCTGATAAATACAGTTTTTAAACTTTCTTACTTTACCTGAGGATCAAGACAATAATTTATGAGGTTAATTTTAGCCTTTATTAAGTTAAATATTTTTTTATGTTCCCCTGCATGTTCAGATTACTATAGTTTTTATCCTTATTGAAACAATTTTTTCACTTTCATTTTTATCCAGTATGTAAAATCTATATTTGTATATTTACAGTTTTGTATTTATACAAATATATTTATGTTCATATTCACGTGTTCACTTTATACTCAGCTTAATCCTTTTCATATATGCTTAAATTCATTGTTAGCCTGAGATCAAAAAGGAGTAGCTTTCTATGCCTTGTCTGGATTATGAAGACTAAGAACAGTATCTTCTTAAATTATTGTATTATTCCACATATTTAAGGAATTTTGAGATATTTCAAAGATTTTGTTACATGATTATAAATTCTTTAATGTTTTAAAATATTCTTTACAATTATTGGAATTTTAGAGATCATTACTCTGAAATAGTAAAAAACATTGATAATTTAGTTTCCAACTTTTATTACTTCCAATACATACAATCAAATTTAACATCTGTTAATTAAAAATACTCCATTTGAAGTTAAAAGATGTACTGGTAATATTTTTCTTGTTCATGCAAATACGTTGCTTTTTTCATACAGCTAGAATTCATCTGTAAACATATTGCTGGCAATATTTTAATAGTGCTCCTGCATTTTCGGTTGGATTTACTGCACTTCATCCACTGCAAGGGGACGTATACCCTGACAGTAGTGTCTTAAGTTATCTGCAGGCAAGTTACTCCATGGACTCACATTCTCTGAGTCTTAGGTCAAATTCTGCTTTACCATTGGATTTATTTCTCTGGTTGAGCTGTTTCTCAGTTTTAATATGCTATTAACAGAAGATTAAGGGCCTAAGATTAAAGACACTAGATGTGTTTAAAAACAAAACACAAAGTGTTGCTATCATTCTAGCAGAAGTTAGAACTGTGAAAAATATGCTACTCTCTCTGGGAAACTTAGCAGCCGAAACCCAGCTGCAACATTATCATGTGGAAAACTGTATCTCTAACTAGCCTCTGTTTGATTAACACTAACCAATCAGAAACTGCGAGTGAACTAACTCCTGTATCCAATCATAGTGCCTTAAGAGATGCATGCTGTCTGTGTGACAAGGAACATATCCAATCCCTATGCAACCAGTCACGTGAGCAAGAATCCACTGTCTGTAAATAGAGAAGCATTGTAAACAATAAACGGGTCTCACTGCACACCACATCGGCGTTCGGGTGATTCGTTCCTCTCCAGCAAGAGCCTATTGCTACAACAAAGAAACCCCCAAAATAAGAAAAATAAAATAATTTCAAAGACCAAACAACAGATTTGTTTCTCTAGAATTAGAGGTAATGACTGAATCCATGTGATATCAAAAGTTCTGAGACTTTTCAATATTGGATAAAAATACACATGCAAATGCTCATTTATACAATACTGATGCTAGGACAGATGGAAATTGCAGTTTCAGCACTGCCCTTCTCTCCACAGTGTCTTGGAAAGACTTGCATTTCATTCCTGAAGCTTTCTTGGATTTCACGCCAAAGGATAAGATGTGGTACGCAGATGAGGAAAAGAGTTCTCTCCCAAAAATCCCATATTCAGAAAATTCCTCCCAGCCTGGCAAAGGGCAGTGGGCACAAAGGACCCTATGCTTTCCTGTCCTATGCGCCGTCAGCCTTTCAGGGATGTGTCGGGGAGGAGAGTCCTGGTGCCTGAGCAACTTACCTGAACATATCATAGGACGTGCTACCCACTTGTACAACCTCTTCCTCTGCCCCCAGGAAGAGCCGCAGCTGAGGCACAGGGGGAAGATCTGTGACTACAAAACTGCTTATTTTTGTCTCCAAGCCCAGGCAGAGACCCTCGGAGCTTTGCTCACCTGATTTCAAGGATTCCTCAAGGCAACCAAGTGCCCTCACGTTTCGTTCACTTCTACAGGGGCAATTCCCCCTGCCCCAACTGAGCGCTCATGCTTTGTGTAATGTGGATTGGATAACTTGGATTTTTTGGATTGACATTTCAAAATCTGCATTAAATAAACTCCTGATGAAGGTATCTAGATACAATGGTTACCACAGCTAAAGGCACTTTTCCTTTTCCTAAGCATAAGACAAGATGGGATGTCTGTAGTCCCAAGATATCACAGGCCATCACACCACATAATCCTTTTCATTAGCTGAGGGAACTCCATGCTAACATTTTGTCGTAAACTCTATTCCAAAGATTATTCCAGAACCCCACTTCTCCAACATACAGGAGTCATCTACCTTCAAGCCTGCAGTTTTGGCACATAAATTTTTTAATTTATTGGTTTTTTAATAAATTAAGGAACATATATTTAAATTTTTGTATCATTCCAAAACAACCAAACACAAAACAAGAGCATAACCTTGTACCAGTAGCTGATGCAAAGGCATCTACTAGATCCAAGCCCTGAATAAGTAAACAGGCCTGAATATTTAAATCTGATATTATGGGAACTTTTTGTGAGTAAGAAGATTGACTTGTCATTAAGGAACTTTACTGAATCGTGTCACTTTCTAAAAAAGGTGATTTTCATTCATAGGTTAAGGATGACAAAAGAATGCTAGAAAAATTTGTATAGTGCTGCATTATTGGCAGATAGGGAAGCTCAGTCACACGACAAGTTTTCATGGTTGTGAAGTTTCCCAGTTAATTACTTTATAATAGCAAATATGGAGATACCAAAGGCTTGAAAAAGTCCAATATACATTAGATGTTTCATATATGAGTTGGAAATTCATAATGCTTCATCACTAAGTACTGTTTGCTGTGGAGGACAATGACATAGAGAAACATCGGTCAGTCTGATGCCAGTGCAATGATTTTCATTGGGTACTCAGCGTAAGTGAGGTGAATGTCATTGCCCATTGTGTCCTAGAGAAGAAGAAAATCTGAATAACATGTGAACTGAGGAAGTGCTGATGTTCCTGCTCCCTCAAATGCCTTGGAGGCATGAGGGGGCTGGTCTGGGTGGGTGAGTACTTGAAGCACCCATGACCCTGCCCCACTACCTGAGTGTGAGTGACACGGAGATCCTGAAAACATACACATTAATACCCAAATTTAGTTTTGGCACCAAACTTCAACACCGCAAAATCAACAGTCTGACAAGAGACAGAAAGGGGACAGGAAAACATAAAATACATTCCCTACCTCATAAGCATTACAGTGTTTCATTAATTACTGCAAAGGCTGGAAGTAAATACAGCAGCAAATCAGAGGTCCCCCGGGAGGAGAAAGGAAGAAATGGGTCAGAGCAGTGTGCTGCTCCTGGCCCAGAGGCACAGGCAACAGGTCTGGCTTTCGTAATAAAGCTTATGTGGAAAGATGGAGGTTTAAATGAGAGGAAATATAATTATAAGCTTCTCTTTGACTGTGATTTGAGTGGGTTTGAGTCACTCCCAGCACTTTCAAAAATACCCAGGAAAAGATTTTCCAGTGCAAATCTGGACAGTGCCTGTTACGGTACCATGGCTAGAAGATCACAATAGAGCCAATCAGTGTGTTGGACTGGTGGATTATGAATTTCCACTAGATAGGTGAAATAAGGGAGCAAAGATGTCACCTGAAAGATGCACTCAGAGATGACCAAAAGAGCTATAAAGTGTGGTTCTCCCTGTGTGCACCCTGTGGTGACACAGTCCCTCTGCCACCCAAAGCCCACTTGAAATCTGAAGCAATTTCTCTCCCTCGCATCCCCTGCTCCTGGTCCCTGGGCCAGGGTAAGTCAGGCTTGGATTGCAAAAGGCGGATAAACAGAACACTAAGGCACCTCCTTGGTGTGCTGGGCCCCGCTTTCCCAGCCCTGTACTGCTCTTCCCACCACTTGGGAGATAGTCCCCACCTGACAGCCTGGTACATCTGTACCTGGGTCCTGATAACCTGGTACATCTGTACTGGAGTTGAGGTCAACAGGGGGGTGATACTAGACATCAGAAGTCACCACTGGCAGAAAATACCAGAATATTTCAACATCCAAGGTGGGCTGGAGCAGGAAAATATCTAACAAAAGTCAATCATCTTGAACCCTATAAATAGTGATCCTAAACAGAGACCCTTTGAGCTCTCGAGGATCACAGTGGGCTGGGTCCAGCATCTCCCCTGGGTCAGGACACGCCTCTCAGGTACAAACTGTGTGAAAGGCCAGGACGAAGTCAGGCTTCTTGAGACTCAGTGATCATCCATTGAGAATCCCAGAGCATCACGGGTATTTGCTCTGAAACCAGGAAGGGAATTTTAACTATAGGCTGGCTTCTCTTTCATCCACCTTTTTAACACGAGTGTGGCTGGGTGTGTGTTTGTCTGTGTGCACGTGTGTGTGTGTGTTGTGACTGTGTTTATGCATATGCACAAATACGCGCACAGACACACACACACACATATGTGAACCTTGTCATCATCAGTTCTTTAACTAAGTCAGTCGCTATTTGATTGTAACATATTTGACTGGGTCACCTTGTTACTTTAAACTGGTTAGTGATTAAGCACTGCTACAAAATCTACCCCTCACTTAACAAATCTTAGATCGCTGCTTAATCACAACCACGATGAAATTTTCTCCTACAACAGCCCTGTGTGCACTTTGTGTGCACCCTGCATGTGTCCTGTGAGTGCCTGTGTGCACACTGTGTACCTGCGTGTGGCCTGTGTGTGGCCTGTGTGTGCCCTATCTTGGCCTGTGTGGGACTGTATTTGGTCTGTGTGTGCCTGTGTTTGGTCTGTGTGCCCTGTCTGTACCCTGTGCGTGCCTGTTTGATCTGTGTGTGCATGTGTGTGCACAGGGTTCACCCTGTGTTTGTTATGTGCGTGCACTGTGTGCATCATGTCTGAGCCCTGTGTGCGCCCTGTGTGTAACAGCGAGTCTCTCTTCCACTGGCATGAATCAGTGAGTGCAGTCCAGACGGTGCTATGTGAAAGACTGCAGTGCCTAAAAACAAATGAGAAAGGGAAGGAGATATTTATCAGAAAGGGGGAAACCGCAGCCTCGCAGATCCAAGGCTCGTTTTCAATAAAAGAGCCATCCAGCTCACTGCCTAATGAGAACAGTCTTCCCCGCTTCCTGGGAAGGTGCAGTTGATTTTGATTCTTAGCAGAACAGAATAAAACCAGACAGCCACAAAGTATTGCAAACAGATATGTCTCTTCTGCAACAGAGCTTACTGCTCTTTTACATTCTTACTCAACAATTCATTAGTCAAAAAAAAAAAAAAATAGGCAGGGTCAAAGCAAAGGAGACTCTTCCTTTCCCAGTAGGGGCTCTGGCTGGTGATGTAACAGCTCATTTGAGTTAGAACAGAACTCATTCTGTTCAGTGATTTTACTTTTCAGCTCAGACTCTTCTCAGTGACTGCACTGTCTGAAGTTAATGGCACATTTGTGCAGACAGTGTCTGCTTCCAGAAGTGACAACGCTTGATGTTTACAGTCACTACCAGGGACTGGTGTGCAGAAAGGCTCTTGCTGATACTTGCTCCTGTGCAGACCAAGGTCACTGCTAAATCCTATGGACCACAGTGAGGGTGCAGTAAGTAAAAGGGTCATAAATAAGTAAAAGGCTGCACCTGCGGGTAGGAGCAGACAGGACAGGTGACCCTGCACTGACCATCAAGTTGTTCCATCCCACAGATGTCATATTTAGTATAAACTGAGGGATCACAAGGGTCGACCTCTCTTCTTCAATGGCTGGTGTCCAGGGAGGATTCTGTCCATTCCACCTTTGACTCCAGTCCGTGCATTCCTGAAAACAGTTCTGGAATCCAGCTCCTGCATCCGGTTCCTGTCTGCTGCTGAGCCCAGCCTGGGCCTTCCCCAGTGTCTGCCCACAGCATCAGTGGTGACTGTGACATCATCAGGGGGTTTGGGTTAGCATGAGTTTTCTCTATATTCATATACATTCCATTTTATTATTATTATTGTCACTAAAGCAGTTTCATTTTTCTTTTCCAATCCATAAGTCTCTCTCCCTTATTCCCTTTCTTTTCCGCTTTGGGAAGGGAGAGGGGTTAATAGAGAGCATCTGTCATTGGTCTAGTGGCTGGCCCAGCCCTAACCTGTGACACTCATCTGCAGGTGTTATTACTTCTAACAGCAAAATAGACAAGCAGATACAGTGCACAAGAGACAAGTTGCAAGAGCAGGATTCTTAATAAAAGAAGAATGTTCATTCTTCTTTACCCTGGTACTGAGAAATTCAGAAAAGAAATGGCAGAAAATGAATGGAAGTGTCATTAAAGGCTTTTTGGGTCCTATCCATTTTTTCAAGCTTGCCCGCAGTGAAAACCATATTTTTCAAAGCTTCATAACACAAAATACTGCAAAGTATGCCTGCTTTGCTCGCTACACAGCACCACCCTAGCCTCTGATACTCTTAGAGCATGCTGTGGTAAACCAGTGCCTCAGCCACTCCGGCGTTTGAAAGACACGCTACACTCAGGTTATCGCAGAGCACATTTTACTGTAGAGCTTTACAATCACTTGACAGTCTCAGGAAAAAATAAAATAATAACATAAACCAGCTGGCCTGTTTCTGGGTCAGCACATTCCTTGCTCCACCTTTCACCTGAACATCCCGTGCCCCTTCTAGAAGTACCTTAATTAACCCTTACTTTATCTTACAACTATCAAACATAAATTAATAGTCTTGTGGGGTCATATTTCCAAGGTTAGGCTGCATGGCATCCACCTGCTCCTGCCTGTCAGAATTATATCTGGAGAGTGCTGAGTTGCTCCATAATCTACGTCATTTGAAGATACAGCTTTTCACCTATGCAGCAAAGAGCAATCTTAATTTGGGCTTTAATTTGAGCAACAAAGTCTCAGGAAGCAAAAACTTTTTACAAAATTATTTGGGTTGGGTGTTTTTTTCCCTCTAGGGTGCAAAAAAAAGGGTGAAATCCATTTTGAGATTTTATAGCCTTGCTTAACTCTCCTTTTTTTTTGTGCATGGTGAGTTTATTTTAAAACAGCTTTCATTAATAAGGAACAGAATTCCCTTAACTGACCTCAGACATACGCGGCCTCCCAGATGGGAAGGAAGGGTTCTTTAGGCTAAATAAGCAAGCGATATATAGGGTATAAACCAGGAAGAATTCTTCTCCCCTTCTCAGGCAACACAGCTGCGATTAATAGCATATAGTGAGCGACCCGCATGAAGCACGGCAGCAGCTCTGTGAAAGAGGTTTTATTCCCACTGAGTCACAGCAAACAGCAAACACAGCCATTCAGATGTAAAGCGTTTTCAAATGGGTTAGCATTAGGCTGCTGATTCTCTTAGAACAGACACACCTTCTGTGTGCTTGGAAAAACTCCGAGGGATAAATTTGTTATTTGAAAATAGTGGAATCTGAGGCAGCTGCATGTTTTTATTAGTGTCTTTTTAGCTAGGAACTGTGAAACAGATTGAGTGTTATTACACAGTGGTAGATGGAGTAAACTGTATTTACACAGTTACCCCTCCAGTAATCATGGTTAACAACTGAGGCAAATAAATACTTCAGAGCTAATAATTTTAGTAAATATGGCATTTCCAAATAGAAATTTTTACCCTTTGGGCCTGGTAAAAATTATAATAATTGAAATGAAATTGCTGTATATCTTCTCCTTCACTCTATTAAAGTTTTTAAACTTCTTTCTTTTAATATGAAAGAAGAGACAAGGAAAACAAAAAGCAATGAACAAACCTTAAAAGACATCTTGTAATTTTGGAGAGCTTATAATGGGATTTACTATTTTGCTTTTCACTTCCAGATAAACTTTTCTGTAAAAAAAATTTAAAAGGACCCAATACCTTGTAAACACAGTCTTGCAGTATTTCCATATCTCCCTAAATATAACACTTTTATAAGCTGAAACAGAGTTCAAGAATCATCCAGTAAATCTGTGCCAATGAACTTCATAAATTAGTCTTCCCCGAAGTCTTTGATCTAGTAAATAATAATGTCATTTATCTTCCACAAATTCATTTTAATATTTAAGATAATCAGAATAATAATTATTCATCCTAAATTGTTAAATGATCTATGTACCTGCTAGTTCATAATACCCTAAATTGAAAGTATTTCCTTTACTTCAACCAGGTGGAATTCCTCATTTTTCTGTCAAGATAAATTTTTTCTATCAAAATAAAAATATAAGAAAATTATATTGAGAAGACTACCTGTAAGAAGTACCTTAATTCGTAACTCTTGCCAGCCAAACCTCAAAACACTCCAAAATAGAGCAACATCTGCACCACGATAACTTCCGTTTTCCTTCCAACACAACCGCACAGCATGCATGTACTCCTTCAGCCACATTGATAGCCCTTCGCCTGATCCCAGGAAAAGTGGGCGGTGTTGAAATAGGTACTTGTTTCCGCTGTTCCCTAATATCTCCTGGTTGGAAGCGAAGGCTAAGTCTTTAGTAGATAGATGAGGATACCTGTTGGCCAGAAATGGGGAATTCAGCGAATCCATTGAGCCAAAAGACATCTGAGTCTGTTGCCTTTCTACCTTTCTAGAGTTTTCTCAAGCCTGCTTATTTGTCTGAATTCAGCTACTGATGTATCATTTATATAATTACTAGTAAATACTCAGTAAAATTGTTAAAGAGGCTAGTATGCACACACACACTCAGGTGCGTACTCAGAAATAAAGGATAATACACATTTGTGCTTTGGGTCACACCAGCACCATGTGTAACAGGATCTGGAGAAGAAAAACTTCCTTAATGAGGGTACAACAAGAGTTATTTTAAGAAAGGCAGGATATCTGGAATGGGCCAGCCTTGGACATAATGAAGAGATTTTTTCTGCTTGTTTCCTTAGTGAAGAAGAGAGAGTTGGCTAGATTAAAGACCTGTATCGTGGTGAAACCCTGAAGATGACAGAATAATACAATTTTAGTATGTTCTAAAACATCGTTGGCGTCATGGCAATATTGTTTTCTCCAGGCATTATAATGAGAGTTCGTAATATTTGATTATGCGTGACCAAGACAACACCCAGTCTGCAGGACAGGTCTCTCCAGTGCTTTGCAGAGGGGTGTATAGAGTGGAATTTATCCCAATACTGGAGCTACTCCCTTTGGAAATCTCTGCTGGAAGTTAAATATTCAATGTATTTCAGTATCCTAAGTGATTTTTTTCTCCATTACTGGTATAGATGCTCTGACTTTTTTCTTCTGTGATTTTTGACAGATGAACTCCTGTCATATTACGAGACACTTTTGATAGTCTTCCCTGACCACAGAAGGTCGCACTTTGTAATGTTAAATCTAACCCTATTTCTGTTATTTGTTCATTACAGTCACCTCCTTTTTTCTTGCAGGAATCCTCTTTGTCCTAAAACCATGTTGTCAGCAAATTCCATTAGCAAACAAGTACTCTCTGTGACAAAGTCCTTAACGAACTCATAGAACAGGACCAGAGCCAGAGCTACAGTCTTGACCTCTTCCCACTCTGACAGGGTCCCTTCCAACACAACTCACTGTTGTCTCCCTGTAGCTGGTCTGTCAACCCTTTTCTTCAACTGAAATGACTTCACTTCAAAGAGACGTCCAGTCTCTCCTAAAAGTAAAGACTTCAGCTGTTTTTCAGTGACTTGGTAAATCTGCCTGGACAGATTCATCAAAGTAGCGTCAGGGCTGCAACTACCACACTGGCAAAGTCACTTCTGCCTGCACTGAGACAGGGAGCTCATCAGGGCTCTGTGTCCTTCCTTCCTACCCTTCAGTAGGGCTAACGTAACACAGGTCCTCCCAAAGCTTTTTCTCAAAAGACAGTTGTCAATGTAATTAAATTCCAAGTATCCTCCATGCCAAGGTATTTGAGTTCCTTGCCCAAGATCATATCAAGGCTTGTTGGCTCAGGAGAAAGAGTTTCTCTATTCTGTCCTTGCTGTTCACCAAAAGCGAACACAAAACCAGCATTCGCTTTTGTTGATTTGAAGTTATATTGGAGAATAACTTGGTTAATCAGTAATAACTTAGCTGTTTCATTGCTAGTAATATGTTCTCCTCTTCATAGGTCAGCAGTTGAAGCTTTTAATAATAATTCCCGGAAGACTGTATATACTATCATATTACACAGCTCGTCGTATTCTGTAAGGTCAGGGTAGCAGCTCTGTAGTTACCTAGACCACTTTTTCTGCGTGCCTCAACTGCTCCCAGGACTCCAACAACTACTTCTCATATCCCTTCTCTAGTCCTTCAATGCACCCCACTTATATTGGTATGTTATTCCCAAAATTAAAGCACCAAGCTTTACTGGATTGTTGTTCATGTACATGCGGGGGTTGCCAGAGCACATCAAGCTGCAAGGACTGCCTGGAGAGCTAAATGCCTCTTTTGGTATATCATAAAGTAAACCTCTGGAGTTCGTGCTGTTGTCACCATTACTACATCCAAGAGCAGTAAACGAAAGTAAGTTTAAGAGCAAACGATCTACGTATTGTTGCTCGCACCTGCCTGCATGCCTGGTTTTCGTATTGTAAACCCTTGTCACTAAGACAGCTTTCTTCAATGTGCCCTTGGTTGCTAGATAGCAGTGAATTTTTCCCTTTTCCTTCTGGTTTTATACTTCTTTTAGTAATGGGCTCATGTGCCATGGTTCTCTTTTTATTTCCTCTCTCAAAACCCACTAGTCTTTCATCAGTGAAATTACCTTGTTTCTGTCTTCTCTGTGAACGGTTTTCACAAGTACTCTCACAAAATGACTTAGGATAAAAGGGGTTTTTCTAGAAAAGGCACATAAGAACACATTTCCCACCATGTCTTGCATGAGCAATTGTTATTCTTAGATACATCACAACAATTTACAATAGCATCAGACCTGGACCAGGACTCAGCTGCACCAGCTGCTACAAGATTATCCTTGAAACAAGGATTTTAAAGATAAAGAAACATCAAATACTTATGGAAAGATAGAGAATGCAAGGTGCTGTAAATTGCCTGCATTAACAGAATCTTAGATTAACAATAATGGAACCTCTTTAAAAGCTAAGCTGTTTTTCATCTTTTATGTCATTAGTTTCCTTTTTATGTTTCGCTCAGCTTGAAGGGTGACAGGTTCATTTGTTCCCCAGTCAGTTCTGTTGTGAGGCAGCAAACCCACATTGCAGTTCTTGTGTTGTAAATACTTAGAGGGAACATTTTGATATATAGTATTTCAACAGAATTTGAAAGAAAATCTTGAAAACCCCTTATCTCAAGGATTTTACAGGCTAGATGTCTAAACTTAGGCCCAAAACTGACATGATGCAACTTCCTTTGTGTATTCAACAGATCTATAATTCATGGGCACCATTCTGCCTTTGCACAAAATGCAAGCATGCAACTAAATTAACTCTTCTTTTTTCATTCATATTCCATACTACACACCAGTGGAGATTATAAAAGGAAAAATTGTGAAAGGTTATTTGTCTGGAGAACAGCTAGATTTTATTTTCTTCTCAAACCTGGAAGACTTAATGCAGAGAGTAGCACAGGCTGTTAATCCCACATATTTGCTGTGATGCTGCTCCACATTGAATACAGCAGCCAGAAAATAAGTCCATAGTTTTCCAATGTTCAGTATAATCACAAGTTGACTTCAGTGATAAATCTGATTTTTCTGCCACTCCAAGCATTAACATCCCCCAAACCATCTTTGAAGAGAGCAAGCATTCCCGCAACATTGCAAGTCACCTTATTCATGGTTCAAAACACAAAAAGGAGATTAAATGCCTCTGTACTCTTGAACTAATGGCTTCTTGGAATATCTCAGGATGCAGAAATTTAGCCATAATAATCCAGGATCTCCGTGCTTAAAAAGAAAAAAAAAAAAACCCTAGGTATAATTTAACCTTGACAGAGTTGATCAGAAAAGATGTAAGAAGCCTTATTGCCTCTGCAGCATCATTAGTGTCTGCCCTGGAATTTGGAAAGTAAATAATGTTGGTCAGCAAATATTTACCCCAGGATGTGAATAGACATCAGGACAGAGAGTAAAGAAGGCTGCTCTTCTCCTTGTCCACTAAAAGAGCAGAAGAGAGATTGGGAAAAGGGGGAAATATTCTGGTTTCCAAAAAACCCACTCAAACTAGTCTAGTTCAATAGAAGAGCCACATGAGAGTTCTAGCCTCAGCTAAATATCTCGTGTTATTTGCCTTGAATAAAATTAAGAGAAGTAAAGACAAGAAGTACTCAGAGCTTCTGTCATCTTTGCTCAGGAAAAGTGTACAGCTTCAGGGGGGCTGATTCAGGATATCTCATCAAATAACATTACCAAAAGCCTGACTACCAGGGAAGAGCACTCAGAATAGTCACCTCTCAGTGACCTCCTCAAACATCCGCTGCACTGAGTATGGAAATGGTAATACAAGAGCCTGCTATGCTGGCGTTGTGTTCCCCGAGAATTAATTAACGTTATTAATTACATAGAACAGAAATGAGTCCAAAGTGTATTATTCAGATTCAAAATCTAAATAAGTGTCTCAGTGTTTGGAGAAGTTAAAATTCATTAATTTAAGCTTCTCCATCTCTACAGAATTACAGAAATAATTGCTGCGTAATGTCACCAAGAAAGTTAAAAATATATATTGGATCAAAACATAGCAAAGCTTAACTTTAGTGTAAATCTTTTTGCCATACCATATAACTAGATTGTACGAATTGTAATGGAGCATGTTTTTCCTCAAGTCTGTCCTTACCTTCAGCCAAGTTTTAGCACAACTTCTTCCCAAAGTTGTAGCTTTGGAGAGAAGATACGTGGAGCAGCATGCTTTGTGTGGCTCAAGGATCAGGTATCTAGTGCAAGCTCTTGTGATTATCAAATCCAGTCTCCATACTGCAGGGTAGTCAACAAAAAGTCTGTACTTTTTTTCTAACAATTCAAGAATGCCTGCCTAAGTGAATGTTTCTCCTTGCAAATATAAAGAACGTACCCGAATATCACAACAATATTCAAGATGAGGGAGCACAAAAGGGAACCCAATCTGGACAATAGAAATGCTTTTACATATTCCAACAAATCTTCATGAATATTACTTGTGCTACTACCTTTGAACTTCATTTAAATTTTAATTAAATAACCGACAATAAAATTTTTGCGGTGCTAAAACTGACTTTATACTTGAAAAAAAACTAGATAGTTTTTCCCAACGTTGGCTGTGATCTACCCTAAAAGGAGATATTCACCATCAACCCCAAAACAGACATTTGATTCCTGTGAAAATCTGGGGAAGTATAATCACAGTGGCTTTGCTAGGCATAGGTGCAGGATGCCACACATCAGATGTTCATGCTGTTAATCTGCAGTGTGGAACTAGAAAGAGGAGGAGGAAGAGAGAGGAACCATAACACATTATTGTCAGTTCTTATGTCTGCAGTCTCTTCCTTCTTATGTTCCCTCAGAGCTTTAGGCCATGTCTACATGCAGAAGTCAAGTAAGCTTTACTGAAACTGATATACTTAAGCCAACAACTTGCATGTGTGCAAGCATGTTTGAAATGAATTATGATATTAATTGTGATATGTCAGTCTTAAAACTCACAAAAAACTCTTCACGTTTTAACTGGCTCCAGATTACAGCATTATTTAAACAACAAAAATATTGCAAGACCTCAGTCTTGCCACGTCTGGCACACAGAGCGGGTAAGGTTTGCTGTGGTCTGGCAGTGCAAATCTAAAGGCAAAAAGCATAAGTGGGAGTGTTCAGAGAAGTTGCGTGTACTTAGCCAGCAGACCTGGTACAGCAGACATTTATTTATAGCACAGTAGTGGTGCATATGCATTCCTTGAAATACGAATCCAGCTTCCATGAAGCAGGCATCTTTCCAAAGGCATTTGGAAGGAAGGCAGGACAAGAAACACAGTCATGCTGCAGTTGGAGTTCAGTTGGTGCTTATCCATTTTTCCCTTTCTTAACCTATTTCCTAGCTTCGTGTTTATTTTTTCTTAATAACTAGCTTCCTACTTATTTGAGCTTGGAGAAGGAAGGAGCCTGGCAAAATGAGGGTTTTCCTGGTGTCTAAAAGTTGGTGCAGAAGAACAAAATCACGTTCCTTAGCTGGTGAAAATCACTGCATGGCAAGACCTGGCACAGAGATACTGTCATGGAAGCGGCTTTCCTTAACTAACTGTGCAGCCAAGCAGATAAAACTTAGAATGGGGTGGGGTACCTTCAGTCAGGATGGCTCTGAGGCTACCAGTGACAGCTGCTGTCCCTGGGCTGATATCAGCCCGTGTATTGGCACCGGCGGGAGCTAGCTGTTTTGCTCTTTATCTCTTATTTGCATGCCTTTTGTGCTTGTGTTCAGACATTTCTATTCTTAATGGCACTGACTGTGTTAGAGATAGGACCATGAAAAGTGGTGTAAATGCCTTGCAAAACTGCAGGCAGTCTGTGGGTGGGTGTAAGCAGCAAGGACAGAGAATGGGGAGGGTACAAATTCCTGATGACTAGCTGTGTTGCTTGGCCACACAGGGAACTAGCTGCTGGACCCACAGACAGAAGTTCATGTCCTAATTTGCCACCTGCCTTTTGTCCTTTATCTAGACTATTTACACATGCAGGGCAGCAGTCGCTGTTACCTTGCACCCCCAGTTCTCTCATTTCACCCCTTAAACAAAGCTCTCAGAAAGACATACATGATCTTGCCAAAATCATTTAAGCACAGAATAGTGTAGGTCAACCCTGGAGATTTATCCAGATCAGTGAGTGCCTAAAGAGAGCACAGCCATGGCTGCGATCAATGGTGACGAGGGTAGCATGCATTTTCCTGCTGTAGGGTCCTTCCAGCCACAGACAAGGGGGTGACAAGTAACTCACCTAAACTCTGTGCAACCTCTCCTTTCTTCCCGTTTTAGGAAGCAGACAGTGGTCTCACAGAACACCATCTAACTAAATTAGACAGTTAATTCTTAGGCACCCTTCAGATGCAAAATAATGAATGTACAAGATCGATCGGTGAATTATTGATCCTGTCAAAACTCTTTACAGATAATTATAGCCCTGAATGCTAACCGAAGTGCCTATTGGCTACCTACCACTCACAAAAAGGTCACTAGCATGCTTACAAAAAAATCCCAAATGACTCTAAATCTTGCACTGCTGAAGTGTTTCACCTCATCTATTCCAAAGGCAATACACAGCACATGGACCGTTTGGGGCGAGGCAGTGCTTTAAATACAAACTCAGTTGTTCCTGCCATCTAAAGTTGGGCACATTTCTAGCAACAGGAAGCATTGCCAGCATTTGCATGCACCTCCAGCTAAGCAGGAACTTGCTGCAAGCCTTAGTATGTGTTAGACAATCTGCACATCAACACCTTGGGAAATAAAAGAGGCTTTCAAATTATTTCGGAGTCTCTCCCTTACTTTTCCAGTGTAATTTTTGTTGCATTCATGAAAGTTTTCAGAGAAATAATTGAGCACCCTGGGTTTGCTGCAGAAAGGAAAGTAACAGTGCAAACTGTATTTCACCTAGAACTGAATCTGTCTGGACCCCATCATAACTTTTTATTAAAACAACTGGACTTTTAAATATGACTGGTTCGTGTAAGTCAAAGTTCAAGCCTACTCTCATCTTTTTTGTATTAAAAAGCATGAGATGCTTTTAAATTTATTAGTATCTTTCCCGAGTTCTCCAGAGCAGGAGCAGTTTTCTCTTTCACATTTTTTAGAGGAAACTCCCGTTCATATTTCAGATCCGATGGATGCTGACACGTCTCAAAGTTTTCTGCAAAAGCAAGACATTTCCCTTCCCTTTTCCACACTCACTAGAGTAGCTGACAGTGGATACTTGATGTGTGGGAGAGTGAAGTTCAGCCTCCAAAACTAACTAGATTACTCCCTGGATAAGAACCCAACTTATTCCTAGTAGCCAATCATGCCTGGTCTGTCTCTTAGAGTATCACAAAGCAAAAAACTCCACTACGAAAATTTGATTGGAACCAGTATGCTCCTACCGGTCCTTTTTTGCTTCTGTGAAATGTCATTTTCTAACATCAAATATTCATCAAAAAATCCTAGCCAACTCCCCTGTCATCTCGGTATCAATGCCCAACACTCAGACTTCACAGCAAAGCTCACCTTGTGGTACATAGGACACCTGCAGTTTTAGGAGGCTGCTGTACTGCTGGGTATTATCAAGGGTTATTGCGCTGTCTGCAGCCTTCAGGTAGCATGAAAGAAAAATTTGAGGAAAAATGATAGTGCTTTGATGGAAAGGAGAGATTTGAGTGGAAAACTGAGGATCTGCCACAGACAATGTAAATGAGAAAAGCTGAGGAGGCAAGATTTGGATGCCTTGTGGCCACACAGAAAACATGAGCCAACCTTTTAAAAATGACTCATATTTTCATGTGGGGATTCGATTCCCTTAACTTTACAGTGGACATATAGCTATGTCTCTACTGTCAGGGGAAAGAAGTAGGAACTCTTCAGGCACAGATTGTCTTATATTACATAGACATTCAAAACACTTTTGAAGTAGCAGTCCCACGCAGCTACTTATTTCTCTCCATTGGTTATTACAGGGTGGGTTGACAGATTACTCAGATGGAGACATTGCAGATGTCTGCAGTTTGACAAGAGGAATCTCATTCTGCTTGTGGCTGAATCACACACTGTGTACCCATGAATGAGTCTTTGAGATACAGGACAATCCAGAAAGTGTAATTTCAGAGATAATTCATGGATGAGTATGACTTTTGCTTCTTCCACTGAATTGGTCAGAGGACAAAAAAGTACTTCTGAAGAATCAGACCCTTGATATGTAAAAAGAATCTTCCTGTAGGACACAGAGTACCTAATACTCATGAACTACTTTTTTTCCTTCTTATTTAAACAGAGATTTACTTGTAACATGCTCAGATGGCATCAGTGCCTCAGGCAAGCCTATGCAGCTGGCTCTACAGCTTTCAAAGGACTTGGCTACATTACAATTGTCATATTTTCTCACAGATGAATTGTTCTTGAATAACACTGCCTGAGTAATGGGGTTTCCATTGGTACCAGCTTTGCATACCTCCTTCCCCTTTTTCACCCTCCTTTTATTGTACAGACAGGTTAACAGTGACCACTGAAAAGGAGCTCAATTTACACTTTGGTTCCCCCCAGCCTCTTTTGCCATCTCCAAGGGGATGGACGCCGTACAGGATCATGTTCCATATTCCACTCTTGTGTCTTTTTTTAGTACCTGCTTCAAAAATACAGGGCCGTGGTGTGACAGACAAGGTTTAGTGAGTGTCCGCAGCAGTTGTTATACAGTAGGCTAATCACCGAAAGGAACTATCTGCACCCAGCTTTTCCACTCCCAGGATCCGTTCTTCCAAGTCCCAGGACTTGTGAGGACACACTGGAAGCAAGGGGGTGAGTTTTGTGTATGTGTGAGTGAGAGAGGTGTGGATTTGCAAATTTCCAGAAAGGAATTGACTTTGATGTACTAACAGAAATACACCTATTTTTGTTTGTCTATATAACCTCTCTTATTTCACATTAAATATTTTATCCACATCCTCTTCTTTGCAGTGCGGAGAAGGGACAGTGTGACAGTAATATATAACCTTTTTATCCTGTAGGAATTGTATCCTCCTAATTAAAATCTCTTCCTCTGTCCAAAAGATTCCCCTGATGACACAAATTACACATGGCATGAATGGCAGAACATCTGACTGTGTCATCTCCTGAAGACCATGGGAACAGCACAAAGCAGACATGTGAGGTTATTGTTACACTTACAGACACTGCATCCAACTCCCCATCCCTAAACCTGGCTAGACAAAAGATTTCAAACTTGCAGTTATGAAAACCAGGACTTAAAATCCACCACGTCCTTGTCTGCAGGGAGACAGCGCCTCCCTGCTCTCTGTGGTTGTTCCTCACTCTGCACGTTCCCCAGTCTGAGCTACCCTGCTCGGTGCTGTGCTAGCAAATATTACAAGTACTATTAAATCAACAATATGGTGGTCTTCCTCACGAGCTCCCAAAGACAAACACTGAAAAACCCGAGGAGTATGGAAACTGTGTTGATCTCTTTTTTAAGACAAATTTTGAATAAATGGCAGTCATCTGCTGCTGGGTGGGAGTTGAAGGGTTTGTAGTTGTACCCACACTTTCAATAAAAATGAACCCAATCTTTACCAGCAGAACCAACAGGGAGAGCAACATGAGCACAGTCTAATATTTGCAATACTTGCAGAATTATGTCACCCAGCTGAAGACATCGAGATGACACAGTGGATAAAACGGCAATGGCTTCCACAGATTTCTCTGTGTTACTGCTCCCAACATTGTTACCACTGATGGGTGCTAAAGTGAGGGCAACAACCAGAGGAAATATTAGACCATGTTCAGTAACGTGGCTGCAGCCCAAGTCACCATCCAGAATGTAATTCCACTCCTCTGAAGATTCAGCAGGGCTCACTGCAGCAGATAAACAAGTCATACTGTTACCCCGAGGCGTGACAAGTACCACAGCAAAGCTGCCTGGATGGAGAAGAAGGGATTGAGTGCAAGATCCAAGCCTACATTCCTACCTGGGAATGCTGAGGAAAAAAAAATCTCAGCTTTCTACTAGGTGCTGTCTTTTCACAACCAGAGCATGTATCCCATTTCTGACCCTGGGGCACCAAGGTACAAGACTTGAAACTGAATGCACTGTCACCGCTGATGGTTTTCTCTCTTGTCTAGGCAGAAAATGTTGAGGGTGCAAGCACGATGATTTTTGTTCTTTTCACTACAGTGCCATGGATATGACACAAATCACCTTGTATATGTCTCTATTAAGAGACTGAATACACACAAACCCTCTCCACTTTTTCTGGGGCCCCCTAGGCCTGGAAGAAGAAGCAATAGAGAAGGAAAGCAAATACTAGCTGCCCCTCTGGAGTCAAGAAGCAGATACTCTTTTGACTTAATAGCTCTGCAAGTTGTGCATCAGCGGTTTTGTATTTTTCCAGACCCAGCCTGTCATACACCTGCAGCACCATTCACATTCGCCTATTTGGGGAAATAAAACCACAAAAAACCAAACTAGCCAAATAAACAAACCTTTCAATGTGCTTAAGTAGGAAGCAATATAAAAGCCCCAGAGATATATATAGTATGGAGGGATAACCAGTGAACTATGCCTGAGCCTGTGACATATGCCTTCCATTAATGTCCCCAGAAAATCAATGAAATTTGTGTTCCTAAGCAACTTGAGTATTTTTTTCCCAAAAGTGGAGAGTCAGAACTCCCAAAAGGTATCAGCAGCATCCCAGCACACAAGAAATGAAATTTGTCAGAAGACAGCATTGTGAAGTATTTCACAGGTGAAACTATATTGACCTGACAGAAACTGAAGCCAGTTAACACCTCTTATTAGAATTTTACTGAAGAATAACACTTGGGCAAGATATCCTTAGCCCAAAAATCCATGTTTAACTTTTCTCGAACCACTATAAATTTTACCATCTGCCTTCTTGCCCTAACACGCTCCCTGACTCTTAAGAAAATAAAGACCTATGAGTGAAGATTTGAGCCTCTCTCTGACCACCAGAGTTCAAGGATCTACCAGCTACACCATGTACCAAACCGCAACAAACACGAACTACTTGCAGGAATACACTCAGTAGTCAATGCTTCTCTTGAACTATTTATAATTCCATCTTTCACGGAGACAAAACAACACAGAGATTAATGGTCAGATTCTTCCACAGAAATTCACCATCATGCTCCTAGTTTGTTCCTAAGTTAAGGCCCTATTTGATTCAGATCGAGTAACAAATAATGTGCAGAAAATTGCATGTTACTTGTAAAAAGCTCATGAGCTGAAGAAGGAGCTAAGCTCAAAGCAAATCTCAAGCACCTTGAATTGTTCCCTCAGCTTAGTTACTCTGTGTAGCAGTCATCAGAAGAGTGTTACTGGCAGTTAATCATTCTCCTCAAACAGTTACTTGCTGAAAAATCAACACTGCATATTCAGTTAAAATGTAGTGATACGTGACTCCTGTCTGAGTCAATCCTACACAAACTGGTCAGCTAACTGGCCTCAGTGCATGCTATGTGGAGTATTTAGTAAAGCTGCAGTATTTACATCATCACTATCCTCGCCTGATTAATTCTCGATTTTTGCTACATTTTTATGTAAATGACCAGTCAAAAAATCAGCTTGTTTTGTTCAAACTGAGGATGGTGTCTGGTGTTTTGTTGGTACATTCTGCTTCTTCGCCAAGACACTACAAAGTCTTTTTTCTTGAACACAGCAGAAATCAAACAAGTGTCCAAGGTCACGTCACACTCATCCCAAATGTTTTCTCTCCTTACCAAGACCATCACACCTGTCTGTCTGTCCAGAAGTCTGCTTCTGCCCAAAGTATTCAACCCCCCAGAAGCACCAGGGCTGCTATGTAGCACGTGCACAGCAAGTCTGTCATGTGTGGGATGAATGGGTCCCGCTGCCCCAGGGCTGCACAAGCAGTCAGATACAACTGTGGTGCTATAGGCATCAGATGGGAAGCGATACTGAACAACATGTCCAGGATTTCTGCGTGTAAAATAGCCCAGGTGGACTTACTCTTGCAGGAGATCTGGGCAGAACAAAGGAATTGAATCTCCTCCTCCTGAGCCTGGGGAAGGTGCCTTAACATTAACCTATCTTTCCTGGGGATAATGAATTGCACTTCTGTACTTCCCACTTGCTCAGTGATGACCATTATGTAAAATCTCTGTGACACTAGCAGCAGGACAAAAACCAAAACCTAAAAGAACTGTCACTTGAATTTGTAACAAACCATGGCCATAGCTCCGAACACTCTCAGGTCACCTCAGCCTGCAGGGAAGGATGTGCAGGGATGGCTTGCGGCACCACAAACCAGATGTCAGAACAGATTCTCCTTGCACTTTTTGTTACTCCTCCTGGGACCACGAAGAGCACTTCCTAATTTCTTTTTTGCAAGCAGCTGAGAACTGCCGTATCACTTCTTCCTTGCCAAGCTCCTAGTTGAAACTTAAAGTCCTTCACTAGCCACTTCCCATAGATCCACATCGTGGATCCATGCGATAGAAAAGCAAGGGCTTTGACAAACGAAACCTGGCAAGTCTCCCTGAGCCAGCACAGGATTTTCTGACCTCAGCAGCTTGCTCTGTCAGAGATAACCATCCCATGGTGGAGTCAGCAAAAGAGATGTGCCTTGGCTTCTGCAGTCAGTGCCACTGAAGCACTGCGTGGTGCAAAGGGCTGACAGGCCTCAAATGGGCAAGTCAAGACCTCCCCACAGAAAGTTTTGTTGCTAGTCTTTTGCCACCTCCCTGCAGAATTGCTTTTACATCATTATCTACCTGTTTGCTATTAGAATTGTTATTTTCTCATTGGACTACAGATCGCTGCTTCTTACAGTATGCTGTTTAGTCATGTGCAAAGAAACTGAATATAGTGACTGACCTTTCAGTATACACACTGTTCTTGCCACCAATATCTCTGCCAAATAATTGCCGAAATTCTAAAGGAATGTGAATGTCTGTACATCCCAATATATCAAAGTGAACCACTCAGAAAGTGGCAATTTGCCTCACACACAGAAGCCAAGGGGCTTAAAAAAGATGACATGTTTTAGTAATTGCCAGTTTTCTCAGCAGCATCAGGTAAAGCAACATTTGTCGCTTGCTTAGAGAAATCCCCAGCAATCAAAGCCAGTGACTGAAGGTACTTGAGAGGCTGTAGTGGAGTCAGTTCTAACCAATGACTCCTGCTAACGAGTAAACTCCTGCTATAAGGGAGCTGGGAAGCAGATTTTCCAGAATGCTTTCATCCAGTCTGCTATCTTGCCAAACACCAAAGGATTGTAGAGGTTCTTTCTAGAAGCGAAAGGAAGTTTTCCACTGAAATCCACAAGCAGCTTTGAAAATAGCTTATTTGATTCAGTAAGTAGTTGTGTAGACTTTTTCTTTGAAAACATAACTGTTTCCATCTAACCTTTCGTTCACATAAAGCAAGAAAAGTCAGGAGAGGCAGCCAGGACCTGTGTTGTGATTCGTAATTGTAGGACTGAGAATCTATTTTCATTGACTGGACAACAGACAGAAATGGTGACTCTGCAGCTGACTCCCAGGACAGTATGTAAGATATGCATGGCATGCTGTAAACTTCGTAGTCTCCTTCCACAGATGAAAATTTCCTACATAAGGACAACGGTAGGGAAGGCAAGAAGAAGCCGACTGAAAAATCTTACAGCATCAGAGGTCCTCAGAAAAAAATAAAAGGTTTGGATTAGGATCTTCTGTTTTATGGATAAGAATAATTCTCTTAAGCTAGAACAAGAGAAAGAGCAAACATTTGAATTTGGATAATTGTGCCTAAAGTAAATCCTTACAACGACAAATGCAAACAACCTTACTTCATCTCAGTCTTTCTGGATCAAGGCACGTCTTGAGGCAGATCTTCTAACACTGACAGAAAGACTGACAGACAAAAAATAGGGAGACACTTTAATTCTTATCTGAAAGGCTTAAGTGATTTGGCAAAGATTTTTCTCATCCTCAAAGGCTTGAACAGAACTCTTCAAGAAAAAAGAAAAACCACAGTATTATTAATTAATAAATATCCAAATATCCAGCAATTTACAGGTATTTTATGCTATGCATGGTACGTTGATCTTACATCTGAACTGAATATTTTTTTGTAATCAGAGAGACTCTTCAGTTGAAGGAAGGAATATGCCAGTTTTCTCTTTCACTGCCAGTTTTTTACCTCCACTGCACACCAAAATATCATGGTCCATTTGGATATCTCAATTTACAGGTCAACACACTCAGCAAATTATCTCAGGAGTTCATTCATTTAAAAAAAAGAAAAATCAAATGCAAGCTCAATGCCCTTTGTGCAGACTAACGTAACGGCAAATTCTTTAATTCATCTCTTCACTAATTCACAAATCATCCAGCTCTCAAACTCTCTAGCTCACACACCTATGGGCAAAGCATCTGCTGATGATAAGCCTGTTCATCCTTCCTCCTCGCTTGCAGTGCAGGAGTCTCTTTGCCACACCAGGGAGAACGGGAGCCTCAGAGGTCTGACTGCTGATGGAACCACCTCAGAGGCTTTTTGGGTAAGCTAGAGTGTTTCTACCTTCTGGCTTAGGAGGTTGGTCTATACATTTTTCTAGGTTAGTGGATTCTGAAGAAATGGGTGGATGGTTCCTCTGCAGGAGATGGATGCTGCAGGAGACAGTGGCCTGCAGGGGACAACTGCAAAGCTGACCTGATCTCTTCTTCTCAGGGTGTCTGGCCTGCCCGTTGATCTTGCTGTGCTCCAACGGCTGCTACAGCACACCTCAGGCCATGGCACAAGCTGTGTATTGGGCCAAAACCAGAGCTGAGTAGACAGTCACACTCGCCCCTCAGCACGGACAAGACACCCAGCAGAACCACCACCTAGGTGAGTGGAGGTAGTCAGTCCTCTTGCCTCACCAAGAGTGAGGGCAGGGTAAAGATTTGGGCACTCACTTAAGCCCAAACCAGGTAACAACTGGCGATGCATGCTTTCCACACAGCAAGATATGTGATAAACATAGAAACAAAAATATCTTAGTAGCAAAACTAATAAAATACAGCACGATAACACAATGATCATAGGATGTAACATAAGATGCAATATGCCATTTGCACATGGCACATATCTCATAAAAACATTGTACCAATAATGTCCAGCAGTTTGTTCTATTTCTGTTGCACTCCTGACAATCCAGCCAGTATCATGTTTGGTAGCAATGGTCACCTGTTTTTGAGAAATAATACCCTTTTCATATTTGGTGATTAAAGTTTCCGGTTCCTTAATTTGAGAATACAGTGTCCCATAATGGGCCAAAGGACCAGCTGGGTCCAAGTTGTAGGCCAGTATTCCAGCAGCACTGAAGTGAGGTTAGCTTTATGGTCTCCGTAAAGTTGTTCACAGGTCTCTAGTGATTCTACAATGCGCCACCACTCTTGGACAGGAACAGTGGCTTTATTCTGGTCTTTTCACAGCAAAGTTCAGAGCAGACATCGTGTACTCCCTAGAAGGACACTTTCTGTAGTATGCAGGTTGAATGACAGGCTTTGCTTTTTCATCCAAGAGGTCAGCAGTTCCTAGGGAGGAAGAAAGAAGACTTAGGTCTTGGATCATAACCAAGCCTCAGCAATGATTCATTTCACTCCCACAGTATCAGCAGTTTCCTGTATTTGCTTCCGTCAAAAGTGCTGCAAAATAACACAGTGTCTTCCAGGTGATGAGTGCTGAATTTTCACCTGATCTTCTAGATAGCACACTGATGGTGTTGGTGCAGCACAGGGAATTGTTCAAAACCTGTGCAGTAGGAGTCTGATGGGATTTCAGTACTCGCACAGACTGCCATAAGTTCCTTCCCCAGTGAGGATCATCATTTCACCAATCAAGTTGTTATTTAAGCAACCCATACTATCTTTCTACTAAGGTTGATAAAGTAAGTGGAAAGTCCACTCCATGCTTGAGATACCATTCTTGTACTGTTTCATTTTTAAAATATCATACACTATCTGACTGTATCGCTTGTGGCACTGGCTGCTTTATTGGATTTGTGTGCAAGGTTTTGGTAGTGGGGGGACTTCAGTGTGGGGACTTCTGTAAGAAGATGCTACAAGCTTCCTCTATGTCAAATAGAGACATTGCCACCTGGTTCCAAGACAGACCCAACGTTGGACAGGACATCAGTGGTAGCACCTTTTCGTAACATATTTAAGAAGGGGAAAAAGTCATTACACAACAGCAATTGCAGCCAGAGAAAGGAGTGAGAACTGTGTGAGAGAAATGACCCTGCAGACCAGGTCAGTGAATAAGAAGGGGAAGGAGGTGGTCTGGGCACTGGAGTAGAGATGCCCACCTGCAGCCCATGGAGGACCCCACGCCAGAGCAGCTGGATGCACCTGAAGGAGGCCATGACCCCATGGAAAGCCCACACTGGAGCAGACTCTTGGCAGGACCTGTGGATCCGTGGAGAGAGAGGAGCCCACACTGGAGCAGGTTTGCTGGCAGGACTGGTGACCCCAACGGAGGACCCACGCTGCAGCAGCCTGTTCTTAAAGGACTGCACCCCATGGAAGGGGTCCGCGAAGGAGCAGTTTGTGAAGAACAGCAGCCCGGGGAAGAACTCACACTGGAGAAGTTCATGGAGGACTGTCTCCCATGGGAGGGAGCCCACAATGGAGCAGGGGAGGAGTGTGAGGAGTCCTCGCCCTGAGAAGGACTGAGTGGCAGAAACAACATGTGATGAACTGTCCACAACTCCCATTCCTTGTCCCCCTGTGCCTCTGGCAGGGGAAGAGATGGAGAAATCATGAGTGGAGTTGAGCCTGGAAAGAAGGGAGGACTGGGGGCAAGGTGTTTGTAAGGTTTGAGTTTATTTGTCATTATCCTACTCTGATTTGATTGGTAATAAATTAAACTAATTTCCCCAAGCTGAGTCTGTTTTGCCCATGGTGGTAATTGGCAAGTCATCGCTCCCTGTCCTTACCTTGACCCACGAGCCTTTTGTTATATTTTCTCTCCCTTGTTCAGCTGCGGCGGGGAGTGATAGAGCAGCTTCGGTGGGCACCTGGCATCCAGCCAGGGTCAAACCACTACAGCCACATTGCAAGTCATTGGTTTAATCCTGCCACAGGACTAAGTACCATCTGGATGTGGTGAGTGTAGGGTAAGCATTACCCAAACTGCTCAATATTCCAACCCAAATCACCATGCATTTCCACCCTTTGGAGCTACATGCCGTGGGTCCAATATAGTATACCTGCTGAGTACCCCAAAGCTCTTTTCCTCCTTCAAGGTTTGCTTGCTGTTGAATTTGGACAAAAATTACAAAATCCACAGGTGATCACTAGCTGCACCACTTCACGGCAAGTCAAGTCCTTAAGAGTGTCAATGATCCTTCCTACACAAGTGGTTTAGTGTGTCCTGAGTGAACTGCAAAGCTACTCTAGCAGGTAATGGTTGGGTAAGAAAATGTGGACTTGAGTCCATTCCTGGTCTGTAGATTTCACTGCATTTTCTTTTTTCCTTAAGCTTTCATCAGTCATCAAATAGTCCATTCAAGTTAAAACACTTTCCTTCTCCCCTGTGTGTATAAACTTAAGAGGGTTTTTTATCCACAAGTGATGGCACAGTAATATTGTGTGGAACCTTTTTTTTCAGGTTAGACTAAACTTTACATTCCATGGAGTAGCCAGAAAAACACAAAACACTGTAGTAAGGTATGAAATGTAGAGTCTCATTGCTACCGGCTATAAGATAGAGAAATGTTCTGTAAATGAAGTGCTAAACTGCTAATTCTAATAAACCCCCTTCTCTCTTAATGACAGTTAGCTAGCACCACACTTCCTTCATTAAACACTTCACTTTTTGTCACTAACGCTGTTGTACAGTATTTCCTCAACTCAGTGAGAAGGCTGCTTTACATTTTCTAGAGTAAGAATTTCCTATTTGCTGAACGGTCCCCAAATTTGAAGCCACATGCAAACCACAAGCCTGTAATCCTTTATTGCTCAGCACACAAGTTATAATAAATATTGCATTCAGTTTTAACACTTACCTGTGGAGATATAAAACCTCAGTTAAAAGAAACCAGTTCAGGAATTCCTTTAGAGAAAAAACACATACCGAAGTCCAGGAGGACTACAAGGTACTGAAGTATCTATGTTTAAATAAATATGTTGGGTTACCTGTTAGTCTGTTCTTATGAGGACCCTCAACACCATGTGCGTTTATTCAGTGATTCAGGGGCAGTGCCTAGTCCAGTGTGGTCAGAGTGCTCTCCCAGGCTCAGCTTTCTGGCCTGCCAAACATGCTTGAGATTGGTGACTTACGCCCTGGTGCCCAAGAATGCCATAGCATCCTGGCTTGTATTAGAAATAGCGTGGCCAGGAGGATTTGGGAACTGATCATGCCCCTATACTCAGCTACATCTTGAATCCTGTGTCCAATTTTTAGACCCTCTCTCCAAGAAGGACACTGAGGTGCTGGAGCATGTCCGAAGAAGGGCAATGAAGCTGGTGAAGGGTCTAGAGCACAAGTCGTGTGAGGAGCGGCTGAGGGAACTGGGGTTGTTTAGCCTGGAGAAAAGGAGGCTGAGGGGAAACCTTATCACTCTCTACAACTACCTGAAAGGAGGCTGCACTAGGGGTATAGTGGGGTGGGGGTCAGTTTGTTCTCCAAAGTAACAAGCGACAGGATGAGAGGAAATGGCCTCAAGTTGCACCAGGGAAGATTTAGGTTGGCTATTAGGAAAAATTTCTTCACTGAAAGGGTTGTAAAGCACTGGAACAGGCTGCCCAGGGCAGTGGTGGAGTCACCACCACCCCTGGAGGTATCTAAAAGATGTGTAGGTGTGGTGCTGAGGGACCTGGTTTAGTGATGTCCTGGCAGTGCAGGGTGTACGTTTGGATTTGATGATCTGAAAGGTCTCTTCCAACCAAAATGATTCTGTGGTTCTCTGTCTACCCAGTTCAGCCACCTGAGAAATGAAATTGGCGTCTCTACACTCGAGCAGCTCTCTTTGCACAGACATCACATGTAGCCAGGTTTCCAGTGAAAACTCCTTTGGAACAACATGACTGGAGACCCAGCAGTATAATTTTGCGTTTATGGACACATCTGCTTGATCAGGAGCATCACCCCTCTGTTCTCCTGCCACGTCCTAAAGCAGGCTTACTCTTGGCAGCCAAATTCCCCCAACAGCAGAGGGTGCCTTTATCAGGAAGTCTGAAACCACTCTCAGTCACAACTGACAGCAATTGCAGAAAGTTATTATCCCAAGACTTAAGACATCACCTTTAGAAAATCACTGGTTTAGCTTTATGTATCTTCTTTTTCCAGATTCTTTGAGTGAACATTTAGCTATTCTTGGCGCTTTAGTGAAAAGTATGGGAAGGGTTCCTTCTCACTGCATGGGACATGCAGACACTGTACAGCTCTAATATGAATATCCTCAAGGTCCCCTGCCTGCTCATTAGCAACATAGCCTATTAGCAAGCAGCTGAGAGTCAAATATCAAAGCTAGGGAATGAAACGTCCTGTTGCTGTAGGACTGGTATTGGAATACTTTCTGCAGAAAAGTAAGTTTAGATTAATTTTTAAACTTAAAAAAACCTGTCCAAGCTGCATTGTGTCAAATGGCCTTCCCATAACTGTTGCAAAGACTTTCTGGTTCTAAAGTTAATGGGCTTTTATCAACTTTCGCCATGTGGAATTTGTACAATAGTTGTAAAACAATAGAAAAAAGTGTGCTTTCTTCAGTTTTGAATAGACCATGACCAATAAAAGCAGACACAGGAACCAATTCAGAGAACTTCTAATGTGCATGTTCAAATGAACTCACTTCATATTATCACCGGAATTTTCAGCACTCTGAATGCTGTAATAGTCTAAGCTGTGGCTGCTTAGCACCTCTTAACACAAGGTACAACTTGCGAGGAGAAATACCTTGCGCGAATTTTCCCCAGGTCAGAGGTGTTTGGGAATTTTTTTGTGTGTCTGCTTTTTATGAAATTCAGAATAGATTATGGATGAGATCCATATCTGTACAGAAGGGAAGTGGAAAGATTGCCATGAGGGTCTTTAGTGCAGAAATGGCTTCCCCCCTAATAATCTCAGTGTATTGATGCTGCAAGGGAAGTTGGAGCCCAAATGGGGACAGTGAAGCGAACATATGCAGCAAACTGACTGCATCAGGCTGTGTAGGAGCTTGTACTGCCTCAGCTATTGCTAAAAAGAAACACGAGTCCCTTTTCTGTATCTGCTGTTGAAGCTCTTGTATATACATACATGTACTCATACACACACAGAGTATTTCTTTAATCAGCTATTTTTATTTGTTTTTCATAATGAATAAATATTTGTAGTGCCTGCTGATGAAAAGAACTATCATTTTTGGCCAAACACATCACATGCAAAAGATGTTTGCAGAATAAATTTAGTTTAGCAGTTTTAAATAAAAGCCAAAGAAAATGTTTAAGTAGGATAGTTGGAGCTTGTCTTAAAAAGAGAAATGGAAGGATTGCGTAAGGGCATGTGGCTGGTATGGGGCAGTAACAGAAGATAGCAGCAGAAGCAAGAAAAATGTTCAAAATTAATACTAGGCCTCTAAAAGTGTAGTAAAGCTGCATCTAAAAATAATGTTCATGGACATGCCATTGCAGGATATATTCACAGCAGTGTTCTAGGCCACAACAACAACAGCAAAACCACAACACAAGAGAATTAAAGAAAATGTGCTTTAATTAAAAATTAAAGAAGATGTGTTTTCTGCTTTCACCACATAAGCAGCTTTATGCCAAACGTCAACACAGGAGTCACTTTGCACTATAAAATACCTCAATAGCAGCAGCCACTGTACAACTCAACAAACTTGTTCACTTTTGCAAGGGAGGCTTTGGATCATTTTCTTGTGCTTTCTCACAGCACAAGCACACTAGGCTGGTACATAATGTTAGTCACAGTTTTAAATTTGAATCGCTATTAGTTTCTTTAATATTCAAAGCAGCCCTGCTAGAGAGAGAAACAATAGCTCCAAGGCAACAGAAGCTATTCACTTCCCTGCCACTGAATAATAATTTTTCCCAGCCTTGCTTTCAGGCCGATGCTGAATTACAGGCAGAAGTTCTCACAGCTATTGCTAGATCCAGATGACTCTCCATTTCCAAACCAATGGAGCAGACCTCTTCCTCGCTCAGTGCAAATCGGGAGTAGGGGAGGATAGAGGTGTTAACGAGCCCAGACCCAAGCCGGTGGCTGCAGAAGCACCTTCAGTGTGCTAGTGGGGTATGCAGCATAGGAGGTCTCCAACCTCGGAGGCAGGACACACCATTGAGCCAAGTTAGTCAACTTCCCAGAAGGCTTGGCACCGAGCTGTGGGGGTGCTTGAGCAATCACAGGCAGCTCCTATCACAATTCGTGTACAAACCAAGTACCCTTCTGTGGACAAGGGAACCTTGACCACACCCAGGGAGCTGCATGCTTCCTCAGCAGTACACATCACTACTACTGTTTTTTCTTACAACTCTGCTTGTGCAATGCCAATCACTAATTAGTCTAGTTTCAATTAGTAGGCTAATTAACACCTCAGTTTAAGCAAGAAAATAGTTCTCTTAATTTCAGTACTGTATGACTAAACCTGAGTTGCCTCCAGCGCAACCACTTCAAAGGAACTTGACCTCATAGCGAATCCATTCTAAGTGCTGACCAGGAATCAGAATCCCAACAAATTATAATGTTACAAGGACTTTCCAGCTCTGTCTGTTCCAGGCTTCACAGGATTTTTCAGGACACTCAACCCATTTTCTCCTCAAAGTATACCTATTGCATTGGAGAGAGTTTCACTATATAACCCTAACTATATAGAGAGAAAAACTCGGCCTGCTGCAGCAGAAGAAACACAAGTGACCACTACTTGAACTACCATCTTCATTTAGGTTTCTTTTCATATGGAGGGTAGAAACGTGCTGATTCAGCCAGTGACCAATTCTTCAACAAAACATTCTTCAAAACTAGCCTGTGCTGAGTAACTGAATATTGGACTAACAAAAACCCCTATGCATTGTGGGAGATTTTTATGCAGTAGTTCCTCTAGTAAGAGGAAGAGGGGAAATTTGCTAATATGCAGAGAGATCTGCTGGAAACAGGAGACCTTCAAAAGGAGAGCTTTGTGGAGAAATTAAGGTAACAGATTAAGGAAGAGATTCTTGTTCAGGTGTAAAGCTGAAAAGTCAGGTCTTCCTGTGGAATGGCTAAAGCAGCATTTAGATCTCTTTCATTTAATTTGATGAAAACAAACAATATCCTAGGAGGCAAAAACTATTTAATCTATAAGTAGCAATCACTAATATTCCTGTTTATATAAGCAACCTGCTTCCACATAGTTTAAACAGGTATTTGTCCTTTCAGCTTTGGAATTTTAACGCCAACAATTTCCAGGAATGATATTTTCCATACAACTAAACTGTGATTGTGACAGTGACTGTGATGTGCAGCACCACTCAAATGTCTGTTTATTTTTGTGTTCCTTCACTTAGACTGTGATAAGCTTACAGGATGCTCAGAAACTGAATAAAGATTTCTGTTTATCAAAGCAAAGATTTCTGCAGATTTGGGGAAAATGCCTATACTGCACCGTTCAAAAGGTGGTACATGCTTGGATTATTAAAGGCTGACTCGTAAGGCTGTAGCACATTAAAAATGAGTGACAAACCTTCCTGTTTTGAGTACATAACTGTACATGCAACCTTAATATTCTCCTAGCACTGCTTGGAATTTTTGCATAAAATTTCCTGCAGCAGGAACTTTTGGTTGCTTGACAGATTCAAATTGACAGTCTACCGGCGAAAGGCTTTCTGTCAAGTTACTAGTCCTTTGAGTCATTCTTGAGCATAGTGAGAAGTGCATATTATGTGTAGGCGCTTATCTTATCAAGGGCCAAGCCATAAAAATCCTTCTGAAAAATGGCTTTATTGACTAAAGCAAGTTTGTGTCACGCTTAAGGATGTGTAGAATTTGGTTCCAAGTACAGAGTTTCCTTTCATGTTTGATTGCTCATCAGCAAGATAATAGCCTGTCAATCATCAGCAAAGACAAGGTCTCTCTCCAATAAAAGCATTATATTTCAGAGAGCAGTTGTTGATTTTAGAGAGGTGCTAACTTGCAGCCAACCTCCCCCTTTTATCCTGGGCTTGATACCACCTTTGGAAAGGTTATAAAGCATTTAATGCCTAAACAGAGCATATACCATTACTTTCTTTTAGTATCTATCTCACCTGTTTAAATAGTCAAATATTATTTTTTTCTTTTTTTTTTTTCTAGCAGAAATGAATAGAGTAAAAACAACATGAACCTTGCAGGCAACATCGTGCAGTTTGCTTTCATGTGTATCAAGATCTTCTGAAGGGAATAGTGTTCTCTTGACAACCCCCCAAAAATGTAGCCTGTAGGATATAATAAGTTCCATTATTTAGCATATATGCTTGTATAAACCAGTGGTTCTTGGCCTGTGTGAAAAACCCTGCTGTTCTTCAGTAACTAAAATGCACACCCAGTAACAGGGCAAAAACCTCATCCCATTGGGAGGTCTTCACTTCAACTCCAATTGTGCAGATTGCTTCACAATTTTAAGGCGAGGAGGGAAATGGGAATACTCACAACTTCATGTGGGGGATTTAAGGTCAATAGCTTGGAAAATGTGGTAGCCTAGCAAGATGAGAGTCAGCTTAGGTTTTTAACCTTTTGGTATTTATGTCTTCTTGTCAGAAAAGCTTTTCATGGTTTTTTTAGAAAGTTGAGGAGACCATGCAACTGCTAGATTTTCTCTATGTTACTGTGCATGATGAGACACCATGGAGATTTTAGGGAAATCAGATCAATTTATAACACCAGACTACTTCACACCCATGCCATGGTGAAGTCACAACCCTTCAGAGAAGAAAGTGCTGGGTGCTGGCTGGGAGTAGCCACCCCAGTCCACTAAGGAGTGATACTGCTGTTCCTCAGCACCACAGCTCTGCAGTGGTTCCTGTGAATGACCTCTGGGAAACTGGAAAACTGGAAAACCATCCAGTCCCACCGAGAGACAGTAGACTTAGAGGTTTTCACCTGACTACGGTGAACATATGGGCAATGAGCCTAAAAACATATTGCTTTATTCTTAGATTAGTCTCTTAACTTCCATATTGAGACTGCAAATAGAGAAAACAGTCACTGAAAGGGTCGGTGATTTGGTCTAGAGATTGCACCAATACTCTCCTTGTGTTAGGATTTGTTAACAACCATGTGCTTTGCAGTGGTGGAAAATAAGGTAGTTTGCCTATCATCTTATACTTCACAGAACTGTGGTCAGTGAGATGTCCCTTAGAAACGTGGGAGACCATTGCACCAAAGGCTGAATTTGATGTCAAATACATGTAACATCAATTTAAACATTCAACAATGCATACGGTCAATGCCCATCACAGTAAGACTCTATTTTCAGCTTGGTATTTCAGCAAAACTCCTGTGCTTTTATTCTGGTATATGTTTTACTGTGCCATGCTATATGCTTTTTAGGCTGTTAATGCTTTGAAGCATGGATTACTGTGTAAACTGCATTGGGAAATAAGAATTAATTAGGTTTGTCTGACATCCTCAGCAGAAAGTTATCTTGCCCCGCAGCAAACCAGTCCTCTCGTTGTGTAGGATTTATGGGTTGCTCTTTGGAGATGTCAAACAATCTCACTGCAAAATTAACAGATTCTGGGACACTTTCTTGGGACTAGATGCTTAGCAGGTGCTTTGGATCTGGCCATTATTCACATTTCAAAGAACCCTTAAAATATTATTTTACTAATTTCATAAATATTTATACAGTACGCAGCAGGGAAGCAATAGTCCTGATTACAAGCTACTTACAGAAGGCACCACTGCAACGCAAGTATTAAAAAAACCAGATTATTATAGTTGTAATTGCTGAATACCTTGAGCTTATGGTAAATTTTAGCTTTTCTCACAGAATTATGGTGTCTTAGTTATCCTTGTATTGACAGAATGTCAACCTAATATTAGTGTCTGACTCTGCTGTTATTGCAATGTTTTGTCTATAAATATTTCATACATCTTCCATTTGATTGTGTATTTTACGTAACTGTTTATCCCACCTGTACTTTCTTCCTTATTTTCTTCCACATTTTCAAAACTGGAATTATATTTATCACTTCAGTCTTTATGTTCTTCACAGAACACTGTGATTTGGGAGTGAAGAAGTGGACTGTTGCAAGTATTTGCTATCGATGGAGCAGCAGTGAAACAGGGAGCAGCCACGTTTCCACTCCCGTCATGGCAGTGACTGTGACTTTGCAGAGCCATGCCCCTCCAGCAAGGCCAGAAGAAGCCATTCCCTCATGTTGCTCCCCTGGCCCATTCACAAAAATCCTGGCTCAGCTTTGTGAACCAAGAAACTTCTGTATAAAACATTTGCAGAAGAACCAATACCAGCTGGGAAGGAAATAGAATTTCTTTATTTTATCACAGACTTTTTACCTACACTTCAGTAAAACCATTTGCATATGACTGTGCTAATATTGGCATATATGCAAATATATATTGCTGAGTATGTCCAGTTCTCAGCTTCAGTGAGATCTGGAGACCCTCAGCACCTCTAGTAGGGCTTATCACAGGTTGGCACATCAGGTCCAGGATGTCACTAAAGTATGTTTTTACTTTTGGTCAGCCCTGAAGTGAATTGTTGTAGGTCCCTTCCATTGGAAATAGTTCCGTTCTGTTCTGTTCTATTCTATTCTATTCTATTCTTTCTAGTCTAGTCTAGTCTAGTCTACATAAGGAGAAAGTGCATTCTTTTGTTATATTTGTTCTATTTGTTGTAACATTTGCTTTTTATAAACCCAAAAGTACTAAAAGCAAATTATGATTTACTAAGTGAAAGTGTATGGTTTGGTTTGCTCCCCCCAACATCTTGCTTCCTGTTGTACTGTTTGTAAAGACTTAATGCTGCCCTTACCACACCAATTCCAGAAGGCAGTACGTAAAGCCAGTTAGAACTGGGCTGTATGCCTGTACCGCATTGGACAACTCAGGTTGTCAAGTAGATACTGGTACAAGTACAACTATCACAGTTTGAGTCCTGGCTTATCAGCTGAATCATGATTTTGTGGCACCATGTTCTTCCCTTGAATACTACAAATTTGTCAAAAACAAAAAGCAGAAAAATATTTATTTGCTGAAGCATCCAATTCTAACCTTTTCTTGGTTTTTTCTGAAGTCGCTAATTTTTAAACAACTCTTCTCCTCAAATTTAAATGAGCCAAAGCCCACTATTTTTAAGTTATCATCTGGTCAGAATAAATAGACAATGTTCTGAAATTACAAAAAATATTTCACCCAACCACTTTTTTTTCCTTATTACTCATCTGAGAATGTATTTTCTATGTTTTATTATTTTGGATTGTCCTAGATAAACAATTTCTTCCTATTTTTTTTAGGAACTCCTTTCCTCCATAGCTAGACTATTAAAATCACCAAAACTTTTACAGGTTGGAAAAACTGTACACCTAGCAGTCAAAATCACTGGAAGGTAGCTTGGGCAATCAGAGAGGCATACTGCTGTTGAGAGTCTGTTTTTCTGACAGTCATATGCAAGACTTTTATTAATGACTTCCATTGTTCTATCTATGTATGCTATTAAAAAATCTTAAATGTTTTAAAGATATAAAGAAAATGTCACTGCTTCAATGTCCACAGATATAGGGCAGATTTATTTAGTGCAATGTATGATTACAAAAGATAACTAACCACCAGTCTGTTGAAATGATATTCACATGTAAATTAAAAGTCAAGTCATTCTAAAAGAGGGTTAAGTTAGGGTCAAAGCAAACAACAGCTCACTCTCATATGCATTATAGGGTTTTTTTATTATTTTCTCCTTTATGCATCTCCTAAGTTAAGGGCAGATTTTTTTTATTCTATTGATTTCATAGGACTAATGCTAGAATTTTGCTTTTCTGTATTTATCTTTAATTATTGTAGGGTTTTGTTGTTGCGGGATTGATTGGTTTTTTTATTATTTGCACTACTGGAATTGCTAAACAACTCTGAAGTAAAAAAAAAGTAAAAAAAGTAAAAATGAAAAGTAAAAAAAAGGGTAATACAATGAAATCTAAATCAGAAAATCAGAATCTAAATCAAAATGAAGTCTAAATCAAATCTGGCTGAATGAAATGTATGTAAGAATTAATCCAACTTCACAATCACCATGGAGGTACTTCTTCAGAAGACATGCAAAACCTCTTGGAGAACAAAAAATTCACAGTGGATGTGCTCAGTTAGCAGAAGTTTTAGTTTGAGAAAAAAATATCATCTACCCTGTACTACTTAAAACTTTTGTGCAGGGCAGGAAAACACGCAGATGGAGATATTAATGCTCAGAATGAGTGACCATTTTCTCCCATGAGCTAAGAGCCAGGTTTGCTATGAAAGGTTTTGCTTTCTTAGTTATGTCAGTAAGAAATTATGTAAAAAATGTAAATTCAAAAGCACAACACTTTTAGCTAAGGCACCTGTTCAGGCTGAAGCCCAAGAAAAAATCTGAGTTTTCTACAGCAGAAGCTTTGAGAAGCTGTTATAAATTACCTGGCCAAATGCATATCTGTGTATATATGTATAAAAAATATCTACATATATATAAATATATACATATATACATCATATACATATATATTAAAAATATACATATAAATATATACATATGTGTATGTATGTATGTATGTATATAAATATGTACATGTATATACACACACTATATACATAAACATAAATTCTCTCTTTGCCAGTAATAAAATGCATCTTGAAGAAAATAAATTATGGACACACCCATCTACAGCAGCAAGGCCCCTGTGCCTGGGACCCACCAGACAAGTATGTGTGCACAGTGACTATTTGGTGGCATTTCCAAAATCTGATCATTTCTAATGCCAGCAAGGAGAGTTTCCAAATTTCCTTTCTCGTGTCCCCTCTCCTCAGAGCTCTGAGAGACACTGCAGCTCTGCAGACACTAGATGTTCTCCCTTCTCTCCTCCCGCATCTCTTCCCATTAGAAATGTCACTACCCCAGTCTGCTGCCCCTGATTCCCTGAGTTGGCAGGGACAAAGGGGCAAAGCAAAGCAGCTGGAGTCATTCAGCATAATGTGCTATATTGACACTTCAAAGGCAATTACTAGGGTTTTCCACCAAGAAAAGAATTGGGCAAAGGGGATTAGTGATGATATGTTTCTTTTCTGGTGTTTCTAACACAGATGAGGACCCATCTCCTGTATCATCAAGTCCAACTCTTTCTTGCTGCAGGCCCCATGTAGTTTACTTGTTCAGTATGAGTATGTATGCTTGTTACCAGCTAAGCTAACTGGTGACAAAGGGAGTGCTTATGCCTTCCAGTACATCTCTGAAAACAAGATATGTTATCATAATGCCTGAATTACATGGAATTTCCATTGTGTTTCTGTCTCAAGTGATATTTCAATTTCAGCAAGCAAAAGTATATGCTATTGCAATCAACAAGACTTCTTGTATTGGGAATTATGCATGTTTTGCTGCTCTTTATCAAATGAAACTGATAACACAGCTCAAAAAGTATGCACTCTGATTGGAAAACACATTTACAGGAACTGCTTCTTCTGATAATTTCATACTTGGTGACAGAGGGTGAGGGGGTGAAGAAAAGCTATTTTCCCACCTGCAGCAAATCCTGACAGCCACTTAAATACAAGAGTAATGAGGGTGAGAAAAAGAGGTATTTATGAAGGCTTTCAATATTAGTTTTAGTTAAGTATGCCACGCACAAGGCCTTCCTTGATTTATTTCAGTTTGCAGGAGAGGGGACTTCGCACAGATCGCTTGAACTCCTGGCAAAATACAGGTATCTATCTCAGTACATGTAGGTCTCACTGAATATTTTAAGCAAGAAATACTTCGTGAATGGTTTACTTCACAGCATTCACACCATTCAAACTCTGGAGAGAGCCAGGACTAAAAACTGGATCAAAGTTTACTGATCCAGTAAACTGAAGAAAAGAGAAACATTCATATTGGTCTTTACAGAGTCCAGGTAACTCATCTCATCCCAGGTAGACTCCTCTTCACTGTATTCTCCTGCATTCTGCCCCGCAATCCTATCTGCTGGCATATGTAATCATAACCCTTCAGCTGAAGATCTACACTATAAAAGTCTGCAACGCAAGCTATTGAATGAGTATGTTTATCTGTAAATGTCCCTATTTAGACACAGAAATTCTATTTCCAGCTTTATATATACCATAAATTTTCTATAACATCTATATGGCATTAAAACATGTGCTTATGAAATATAGAGCACGTGGATGTCCTTGATTTCCAGGAGCTGTTAGTCTATCCTACCTGTGGTACTTCCTGCTTAATAAACAAAACATCTCTTCTAACACTCCAAATAATTCAGGGAAGCAAAAATCTCAGCAGACTTTGTCACTAAAAATTGTTTTGAAGATTCACCTGTCGGATGGTGGACACTTAAAAGGGTACACAGGGACATGATTCAGTAAAGACTGTTCCCTAGACCAGTAATACTATCTGAAATGAGCAAAATAGCAGAAGTAGGTATTGTTTATCAGGCTCTCTAGCTGATTTTTGATTGATCTTTTAGATTAAGAGGAACCTGACTGCAGCCCTAGTAACTTGGTCAAAAATAAGCAGGAGCTGCTGTGATGCAGCCTGTGGACTGTAGGCAAAAACAGATGCTTTGCCGTTGCCACCTGGATGTAATCACGGCTTCTTGTCCCTAGCCATGATGCAGTTCTACTCTTTTTCTTTCTTTTTTTTTTTTTTTTGATGATTTGGCTTTAGATTACCAAACTAGCTATGCTGAGACCAAGTTTTAAAAGGAGTATTTATATACTTGGGTGTAGGGTTTTTGTTGAGTTTTCTGACATGAAATTTGCAGAACATCTTTACATGTAAAGTGAGATTAAAAGTTTCACTTCTGCTGATTTTGATGCTTGGTGTTTAGCAGCCTGGAAGAGGGTTGGTTTGATTTGGTTTTTCATTTTTTTCAGGCATTTGTAAGCAATCTGCTAGACTCAGCACGATCTAGCTACCAGCGCAACATGCAACTTCAACACCAGCCCATTCATTAAGAAAAAGTGTCACTAAACAATCTCTGGCTGGGGACTGAGGATAAAAAGAGGACACAGCATTCTAATATCACACACCATACACTGTCACCAAAGTGCCATGAAGCCTGTAAGGATGCCAGCTCTCTTCCTACGGACTAAGTCTTATATTCCATAAAATCTTACCAAAGGTCTTGGGTGTGGAGGCATAGCAGAGAAGGTGGGTGCCGAATGTAGTGCTGCCCAAGAGACAGAAGCCACAGCAAAACTTTTAGACATGCATTTGGTAACTAATAGATCAATCAGTTGGACAATGACCATCCTCCTGCTCATGAAGGAGGCAGCTTGTGTAGTCTCTGCCCCTCCGACTCTGATCAAGAGCTAAAAAACCACTACGGGGTTGCAGTTACTGCTCTGAATGGCTAACTTCAGCCATACCATGTAAGTGTAAGGAAACATGTCCCTCTTTGGATATCTTTCACATCAGATAGTACCACATAACAGATCAGTGAAAACAGAGCAGAACTTTAGGAAACATCTAAAGAAAATCAGAAAATAACAGGAGAATAAAAAACATTTCTCAAACAATTGTACAAACAAGTTTTATTATTAAAAGAAAAATCCCCCAAACATCAGGGTTCCTAGATTCAGTTGCTGGGTTTTTGTAAACTGAGTACTGGCAAACTTCTGATTTTTGCACTTCAAAATTTCAGAACTACTTGTATTAGTTTAACGCAGTCTGAAGGATTTGGCTTTTTCGTAACTCCAGGCACAGCACCAAAATGCAGTTCTCAGCCTGACCATCCACCCAGGGTTATTCTGTGGATTAATCAGGATGCCTGATTCCCAGAGATTTTGTGCACATTACCTGAGCAGCTGATTACAGCAGCGCTGTAAATGGATAAGACTATCCATCATGTAGCTTTCCACACAGTACATGATGTATTCTACCTCAGGAAAATTAGTATGCTTATTATTTTGCAGCTTGGGTCCCAGTTGCTTGTAGAAGTGATCTCCGTGTTCTGGAATTCTTTGAAACATTTGTCACATTCAGAAAGAGTCTTGTTTTACTATCATGGTGAAATTCAAGCACATGACCACATCATTCTCAAAATGATCAGAGAACCCTTGTAAAATAATGTTATAATTGCCCTAAAACAAACACGGGGGGAAAAAATAAGAAAATTAGTACATAATGCTGCCCACTCTTGTCTAAGTAGCTGCTTGGAATGTTTATAGTGATTTCTGTAGGCCTCAAAAAGAAAGGACTTTTATTATGGGTATATTCAGATACATGTGAACATAAAAACTTACTCTCATGTTCTTCTCTTTTCGTAACAACCAGAGTGCTGAGGAACAGTAGTAGGCCATGGTCCAGCTTGCGCTTGCCTAGGGTTCTCTCTCACACCAGAGACCTGTGCTCCCAAGGTCATCTGCTCTCCCTTACAGAGCCATTCTCTTAAGTAACATTTCTGACTCCACGAATGGGAATTACCTGAGTTGATACACCAGGTTGCATTCTGCAGCAATGGGCTTTTTTGTTTGCTGCTGTGAGGTAGTAAACTCATTGGCCCTTATAGCCTACCTCCACCAAGGTTTCAGACCTATCAACCCTTTAACTTTCTGCTGGCTTTCTTTCCCCAACACCCGTATGCAATTGGTAGCTGCAATAACAGCCTCTGCATTTTACGTCCAGTCCTAGAGAAACCCTCCAGGCTACATACCACACTACTTCTGTCCAGTCTTGAAACAGAATTTGTTATATTGGACAGTCCATCTTTTTGTTTTCACCTATAATTCTGCACCATATATTTAACTGCTATTCAGCCTCAGTGGTGTTTACCAAAATCATCACTCAAAGTGAATGCATGTCGTGAATACATCAAACATCTGTTTGCTGAAAGCTAAAGCAACCTCATACTATTATTGTGGCAAAAGGTTTGTCCCAAGTTTGGACATGATGTCAATACCAGGATGAAGTACACGAGAGAGAGGGAAGTGGAGGAAGGACCCATGTGAGAAGAATGTTGTAGTCATTCTTCAGTCCCTGATCAAAGTGTAGCCAGCTCTTCTCCTAGTGTGAGGTCTCAATCTGTCTATTTAAATCACACTGTCAGAGCCCAGCTCCCCTCCTGGCATGGAGCATCTGCTGCCTCACTTGTGGGATACTGCTTGCCTGGACATTAACAGCTCTAAATCAGCCACAGTTTCTCACACTGCACACTGCTGTAAGCAATACCGGTCCTCACACCAGCACAGTGTTCCTTCCCAGACCCATAGCTTTGCTCATGCACATCCAGCAGCCTGATCCATAAAGCAACACCCAGGGCTGAGCTGCTGTCTAGCTACCCATCTTCATGTCCTCACACAGACAGACTTTTACAGGCACCAGGACAGAGAATATCTTGGTGACCTATACCAAACCCAGGTCTTTCCCT
>NW_010420235.1:45803-58110 GCF_000710305.1 Buceros rhinoceros silvestris
TGACACCTGTTGCCTTCTTCTTCTGGTATGGCAAACTGGTGATGTGCACTTGGGAGCTGAAGGGCTCTTAGGACTAATCTAAAGACTGGGGGGCATGCAAGAGTTTCTAGTTTACAGCCAAAGCTATGATTAAGGCTAGTTCCTGATCTGAGTCCCATCAGGAAGTGTCAGGTCTGCCACAAACACCTCATCTATAGGAGGACTGTTTATGGCAGAGGACATTCCTGTCTACCACCAGCTCTGGGACTACAAGAGATACTGGGCTGGAAGGAGTTCAGTACTGTGAGAGGCCCATGAGCTTTGCGTTAAGGGAAGGCTGGAGATTTTGTACCAGTAGGAGCTCCTTAGTGACATTTGTGGCGATTAAAAAGGATAGTAGGGGTCCTGGGAAGGCTCAGGCAGCTGATCAGGCAGGCGTTGGATGAGAGTGGGCAAACCTGAAGACTGGTGCTGCTTCTGGTTTAATGCTGGAACATTGCATTTGCTTTTAGACATTGTCACCCCCCTTCACATCCTTGGAAAGAGTTTCAGGGAGGAACAGATCAGCATGTGAAGAGAACATAAAATAAAGAACAACATGGGCAGAAAGAACATGGATGGATTTGCTCAAACAGGTAAAAGGAAACTCAACAATTTATCAAACAAAATGGAATTACTAAGGTGACATTAACTGATATCTCTGGTCTTGTCTTTTATAAAATAAAGGAGGAACAATAGAAGAATAATAACCTAAGGAAATCTAGCATTTCAGAGTAGCTACCATTCTGGAGTGCTCACTTCAAGCATGAGAAAGTGTTCCAACATTTCCTTTTGCTGTTTTCTACAGTTTGGGCGAACAACATTTTCCAGAAAATATATACACGTAAGTATGTGATTGTTACTTTTTTGTATAAAATGCTGAAAAGTACCTTTGGAAACTTTATTCTTGAACCTTTAATGTCAAATGCTGTTGCAGTTGTTTCTGTAAAACAGAGATAATTGTAATATAAATGGTTACTTAATGATAAAGCCATCAATCAATCTTCCTAAATAACTTCAAAGCAATATGGCGTATCTCCCAGCAGCAGTGCTAGTGCCATTTACTCTTCCACTGAAAAAGCCCTCGTGTTTCTTCTCCATCTATTTGTCTCAACCACATTAGAAAACAGAAATTAACCATGATGTTCCTGCAACATCTCCTACAGATCCATCCTACTCTGACAATTCCAATAATTAAACTCGCAATAGTAGTTCAGCTGAAGGATAACAGAAATGAGCTGATATTCGTTTTTAAAGAAAGGAAAACATGGATTGCATATTTTGACCTCATTACAGGTCTTTTGGCCTTTAGTCTAACATCCTGCCAGAATTCTCTGGATCTGGCCCTGTGTCTTGTTAATGTTGGTTAGCCCCTACAAGAGTATTCTCTAATAAAAAAGGCATTATACGTGGGTGTAGACAACCTCTTTAAAAAAACATCCAGACACTTATCTAAATAAACTGTTCATGAGATCAACAGTTGTATCAACAGCTCTTCTCGAGTTTTCTATACAGGTCAGTCAAGTGTAGTCTTTCCATTTAATTTTATACATGTTAACAATAAAAGTGTCATAATGACACGAAGGATATTAGTAACGCTAATTTATGTTATAGAGGAGGAAACTGCAGCACGAGGATTTTAAAGCAAGGAATTTGGAAATTCTCTATTTTAGTGGGCTTCTGGCACTGCAGAACTGCCTGCTTTGAAGACTGCTGCCTGCCAAGCAAAGTGAATTGGTCTAGACTGTGGACAGAAAAATTTGTCTGCATGGGCTGATCGATTAGTCTTTTAAAGAAATCTGCCAAGTGGTGAAAAAGGGCTGACAGAATATGGCCCTGTTGTGGAGGGAACTTGCCAGGAAAGAGAAAGGCACGGTCTATTTTCCACACCAACCTCCTTTTAGTGCTCCGCACACTGAGTATTCGTCATCAGCTCCACTGCAAAGGGTTTCTTTCCAGTGTAACACATTGATACCTTCATACCAGACATTGAAGACGACCTTCAAAAAGGTGATGTCACTTCCTAGTTAAGACATTTCAAAAAAGAAAATGGTAGCTGCTGGGGAGGAAAAACTTATAGGCAGACACACTATTTAAATAAAAACTAGTTTTCTTTGCAACACAGTATTTTTTAAAGATTCCCCCCAAAATTGACAAATATAAATGCCTTGAAAAACACAACTTCCAGAAAATAAAAAAGCTGGTTTTCAACAAAAACCAACAGTCTTAAAAATATATATGAGTGATCAACTTCAAAATCTGTTTTAATTTCTTCAGCAAAGATAACAGAGTTTGCTCAGCTCGACATCTTCTAACCCAAATAAACAGACGAGGACTCTAGTTTTAAGCAGGTGATGCAAACAAAGTGTCCCAAATGCTTGTAGCCTTCATAAAGACATCTTTCTAAGGAAGCAAACTTAGTCCAGCTTGAGTTTTTACTCAGAAGCTGAAGTTTATGATACAGCCATTTCATAAGAAACTCAGCTTGCCAGCTTAAAGCTGGGTTTAAAGTGGAGTTTGCATACACAATCCCGTACCATTTCCAGATTCGGGAACATGTGTCTTAGTAGAAGTCCTGCTTGTACTTGGATAGACTAATGATATTCTCTCCCCTTAAAAAGACTTGGATCTTCTTCAGACCAGAAGAGCTTGTACGCTGCAAAACTTGTCTGCTTCTTCTGGAGAAATGCATGGGCGCCTAAACTGTCTCAGATTTGCATGTACAGTGCCTGCGAGCATGCAGAGCTCCAGTAACTGCTCCAGCAAGTAAAATGCCAACACGCATATTTCCACAAATCATCATTTCTGTCCATCACTAGAGTTTATCTCTTTCATTTTTAATCTCAGAAGCGGATCCCTTAAATCCTTTGGTGCTTAGGATGAAGTGTCAGCTTTTTACTTGTATTAACTTTTTTTTGCATTTGCTGAATATATTTGTCTAGTCAAGAGGGACTCACTTGGGATCCAGGTAAGATTAGCCTTCCACACGGTTTTGTTCACGATGCTGCAAGGTGTCACATTAAACATGAAAACATGTGCTGCAGAATCTACAGGATAAAAATATTTCATATTGGTAGTGTGAACATGCTTCTCCAGGAAAATAATAAAAATATACATATATATACACACAATAAACAAATATACATTATAAAATGTATTTAATATAAGGTACATGTAAAATTGTTTAACAAATATCCATCACAAATATTTTAAATTTTATTTTTAATTATTTATATGCTTAGGGGGCATACAAATATGCAAATATTTAAATAGAGGGCAAAGAGAGGTCCCTCTGTTTAAACAGAGGGCAAAACTAATATCAATTTCTTTAAGTAGTAATATAAGTCAATTATTCAATTGATGATATTTTGCACACACAGAACTCAGGGGCAAAAGTTCCTTTATTTATTTCTTTTTTTGTAGTTACACAAACTTTTTATTAGCATTGAGCCAGCATGGTCCTCTTGTTGAAAATATGCCTGCATGAGCCAACCATGGAATTTATATAAAATCTCTGGCAACAGGGAAAAACTTCTTCAATGTACCAGCGTATTTTCCAGCATAATGTAAATGAGCCTTTGAGTAGATTTGTGAGTGACCCACCTAGCGTTGTACAATGCAGTCTCAGATGTGGTGTGATAAAGCATCATACAACCTGTAGCTAATCACATTTAGAGCCCATTAGCTGATATTTTTTTAAAAAAATCATTCAGTGACAGCCTTTGGATTTCCAGTCAGTAATTTTATTTTTATTTTTGCTTTTGTTTTTATTCTAATTTTAAGAAAGAAGCCTGTTCAGCTCAGCACTTCCCAGTGTGCTCACAGTGCAGAAGGACCCCGCTTGCTGCAGGCCTGGAGGCAGAGCGGTGCAGGGGTGCTCCCCATGCTAACCCAGCTCGCGAGCAGGGTGGCAGGGTCTGTTACAGCAAAGGGTTCTGTCTTGAGTTTCAGGGGTTAAAGTAAGGGGCGTGCAAAGGAAACTGTCTGGCTGTCATTAACCAGCAGTCAGCTTCTCATCTCAGATACATCTACGCACCAGAAATGACGACAGGAAAAACGGCAAACAACGCTCACTGTGGTCTCAAAGGTTTGGTCTGCAAGACCAAGTACCATCACTTTCACCCTTGTAAAAATTTTAACATGAGCATTAATGTAAAGAAAAGTACCCAAAATAAACACCCCCTCCTGTGCCCCAGTTTATATAGCTATTTTACAGGGGATACACACCAGTAATGCGCACAGGCATGAGCCTTTCCTTGAAGAAATACATCCTCAAAAGCTCATCTTCTGGCCACTGGGTCCGCACGGGCACACTGAGAACTTTCAACACTAACATCAGGGAGGTGCCAAGTTGTTGCAGAATCGACCAAAAACTCAGTGAACTACATAGATCCAGCAGACAGGGAAGAAGAAACAGCCTACGTGGTCCCAGAGCCTGACTGATCCTCCAGCCTGGCAGAATATCACATTCCCTTTTTTTTCCATGTACTTAAAGCTTTCCGTCGTAATGTTTTGGTTAAATCGATGTGGATGATTTATAAAACACCATTCTTGCAAAACAAGTTTATATGCCTTATCTTCTGGTTTTTCCTGAATCAAAACATGCCTGTTTTACTTGTGAGTAAACTTCTCTCTGAGCTGTTGTAACCAGCATTGCGGTAGTATTTACGCCTATGCAGAACAAGTCATGGTAATAATAACAGAAATATACTGCAGCTGAACTTATTTTTATTTTTCTGTATTCATCAAAGAAACAAATTTGAATGGAAGTTCACTCTTCCTCAGACAACCTAATTACTATGCCAATGCCAGTAAGAAAGAAGTAAGCCGTTTCTTACTTACCACAGAAAGTATATGATATTTCTAGGTCTGACGATGTACAAAGAAATTCACTAACTCCAGGGGTGAAAAAAATGAAAAAAAAAAGTCCAAACATGGTTACTTTTTTGTCTCAGTATTTGATAGAATAAAACCTTGTACTGGGGAAAGAGGAACAAAAATTCAGCACAGTCATCCTCAGTCACATGTCTTCAGGGAATATTTGGTTATTTTGTCAAATTCTCTTCAATCTTAGTTAATCCTACTGCAGCACTATTAGTTATCATAACAAAAATTCTGTGAAAAAAAAAAATTTCTCCCTTTTTTGGTACATTTTCCCCAGAGTACACAGCTCAAGCCAGGAGTGAAAAATAAAAGAGAAAACTGTGTGAAATGGGGAAGTGAGCAGAAGTAAAACTATGATTACGAGAAGTATGTAAAGGGCAAGTTTGATTGACTCATCAGACACAACACTTTTTAAGGCATAATTTCAAACATTCACAGAGTTTCTTGTACATGCTAAAGAAGAGAGAAAATCCACAGATGATGAAAACCGAGTTCACTCTGTTATTGATGTGGTAGTGAATAACTCTCACAAGTGTTCAGAATTAATTTCTTACAAAGTTTACCATGCTTTAAGAATTGCGCTCCAGGGCAGTGCAATTAGATGATGTATTTCCAAATGGAGGTAAGTATGGGAGCCAAATGCAACCATCTGACATGTTATTGAGTAGAGCCACTGATGTACTGCAATATGTCAGCTACCATCTTCAAAGCTGTATCTATCACAGTCATACTTCTTAAGATTGAAAGCAAACTTAAAAATCCATAAAATTACAACTGGTAAGTCCCACGTTCGCTTCTCAGCCTTTCTCTGTGACCTTCTCCCATAGTCTTCCCTGCAGTCTCTGCTGTAGAAGCTGCACCACACAATGTGTCCAAAGCCCAAGCCCTGACTGTTCTGCTGGTGCAGTGCTGAGGCATGGGTCCAGGCGGACGCTGAACATGAGACCACTAATAACAAAAGCTGTCAAGTTTTGACTGAGATGTTTCTAAAAGAACATGGTATCTACCTGTCACAGCTGAAGTTTGATAGGAGCCTGATTTTAACCTGAGATGTTGCAAACAGCCTAGGTTGTAGATTTTGGTATTCAATCTTGAAGCACTAAAATAAAAATGCTTAAAGCACTTTTGTTATTAGATAAACCCCCTTATTCTGTCTGTTAGTGCTACTCACAAAGAGTAACATACTTTGGCTGTATCTCCTGTATCAATTCTGTGGACTAAACTTGATCAGTTTTTACTGCACAAACCCAGCTACAGAAACAGCTTAAAAAAATTCTCATACCACATTCAGGAGAGCACAATCACCATCTAACTGAAGGAACAACAATTACATTTTATTTCTGAATATAATGAAATATGGAAACATACTGAGTTTCTGGAAGAATGACTTACAGAATCAAATTATTTTCTTACATTCGAGTTACATTCTCTATTTGTATGTACGTCTGCAGGGTCCTCTTAGATCAGAAATTCTATTTTTTATGAAAAAGAGGCAGTATATACAACAGACAGGTATTTGGGTTTGTGTTAAGCAGGAAACTCAGTAAAGATTACTTACAGCAAATACAACTTAATAATTGTTCTGACTTTCCTCGCTCCCCATCACAGCGCCTAGAGGCTTTTATTCTCACAAATTCTGTACACACCAGGGTAATACTTAGCATTAATACGCTAAAGGTAAAGTAGCAAAAGATTAAGAAACTGATTTTCAGAAGTAGGGACATGTAACACAAAAGATAATTTAAAAACAGTGACATACAAAAACATGACTGATAGTGCACAGATGGGGGGAATTCACAGACTAGAAAGGTGAGAATTCAATTAAAAGTACCTAAAAGTACCAGCTAATGAGCTAATAACATAATAATTCACAAAACGAGATAAAAATTTGAAAATTTAGTATGGCTAGAGAATTCTCTTCAGCATTTCTAAATTTTTCTACAGACCACAAGAAGAGTCCTACCGGCCTGGCAGAGTTCAAGACTGACAGAAACTTCTAACATTTGGCTTTTAAGTGGGAATTCAGATTTAGAGAAATTTCCTGACAGATCTCCAAATTACATGCATCACACAGAGATTTTTGGTGTTGTTTAATAGGATGCTATAAAACATACAAACCCTTTGTGATCATAGCAATAATACCGTTCTGTTTCAAAATGGCCAAATTCTGCTTAAAAAGAGTAAAATACATAGTGAAATTGAAGGAAGTTGGGAAAGCTCTAATAATTTGAAAAAAGAAAGAGTAATGAGGCAACCACTAAGGAGTGAGGAAGCAGCCACTAAAGAAGAGGTATCTTGTGCATAGACAGCTTTGACCACAAAGCCACAGCCACTGATGTGGAGCTGGCCTAATGAGTGAGAAGCCAAGCCAGGATCCCTGCTGAGTCTTCTGTCAGTCCAGCAGGTCTGGCGGATGTCACAGATACGTCTGAAGTAGGCATTGACTGTACCTATGGATATATGCGATTACCCAGCTGAAAGCATGTCCCTCTGCCGACAGACCTGTACTTCACTGCACAGTGTGCTGGGTGGCTGAGATGCTCATGGAGTGTGCTCATGGACAGACTGGAAAAAGCACCGCAGATTCACAAGATTTTAAATGAAAGCTCTTTTAAAATAAATGAAGACAAGCTCCCTGATGAACTGTGTGATTTTCCGGACCTGGTTCAAGAATAGGTGCTTTTTTCGGATGCTTCCTGCAGTAAATGATGTAGATGAGGGAGGAGTACCCCCTGGTGGCTTAGACAGACAGACAGACACGTGGGGAAACCTCCTCCCTCTCTTGCTCCTTACGGCACTTTTATTGCACAAGTCAAGACTATTCTAATGCTTTAAAAAGTCATTGTAACAAGGATCTATTTTAAAACTTCTGACTGGCTGATAGGAAACTAGGAACAATAAATGCTACTAGTACCAGGACTAAAATATCACTTATGAACCTGATTATAAAGTCTACTACCTTGACCATTGTGTCTGTTCAAATTGTCCTTAACTCAAAATAACCTCAATAACTTTAGAATCTTTCCAGCAAATTCTGATTTAGATACTTGTGGCTTTTGATGTCAGTATTGATGCCATTCATAGATGTGACCTCTTGTGATGCTCACTGAAGCCCTAGTACACTGAAGGTGTGAGGAGTCTTCTCTGTCCCTTTCAAGTCAGTATGAAGGTCACTGGGGAAGAAGAATATAATTTATTTTTCCTAAATACTCTTTCTTTACCATAATCTTTTTCTTACATACACTGATTGAGAAGGAAGGTGAAAAAGAGAGAAAGGGGAGAGAGCTACACAATAGTGTTACTTCACTGTGTTTTGTGACAATTTACTTTGTTTATTTGAAATCCTTTGCAACTACATTTAGTAGGGACCAGCTATCATATTCAGTTAACTGTGCATAAAACAAATCCAAGTCTAGAGTATTTAGGACTTCTTACCTATGACTTTTCATTTTGTCTACATCTGAGACTCTGAGAGTAGAAGTTTAACTCCAAGCCTCCTCACTGGTTTATGGTTAAAATCTATAAACTAATTAATAGTATTTTTATCTTCTTTCTCAATACGTATAAAAAGAAGTTAAATTACTTGTGATTGCTCTTCAAAATCACTCTGTATTTGATTGTTGGCTGCAGATGAGTACTTTGACCAGATAAGCATTTCTAAAAGTCACTGAAATCTCCCTCAGGAAAGACTTATAATATACAATATCATAATATTCCATCACAGAAAAATAAATAACAATATTCCAGTACAGTAGAGGAGAGTACTCCATTTCAAAGTGTTAGCCAGATGGAATTAAAAATTCTATCCTAGTTCTTGGCATGCACCAAAACCTCATGTTAATGGAAAACTCTTTTAAGATGTTGAACACATTTATTCAGTAAAGAGAGAGGCAATAATAATTTAATTTTCCATGCAGAACTGCTTGTGACAGTTTTTGAAATAGATCTTCTGGCAGCTGGAAGCAGACATGTTTATTACTTCTGATCCTGGGTTTAGGGTTGCTGCTGAAGACTCTCCAGTATAAAGGGATATGCTATATCTAAGGCATAAGGCATGTATTCACAAAACAAAACCAGTCAGCAATCGATGCGAAGAACAGAAAATTTCAGCAATTCATGGAGAAATCTCTCTTCTCAAATCCTCTCATTCTACCCTTGACAACGTTTATAGTGAAAGTAGAAAGTCATGCCCAGGGATACTAGGAAGAGGTAGAGGATTCAGCTCCTCTACGTCCAGCTGATGAAGGGTTCGGGAGTGCCAGGGGAGTCTGACCCAAGAGCAGTGCACCAGCACATATCCAGTGGTGAGCTGGTAGCTTTTGAGTAAAAAAGCATTTAGCTGGGGCAAAAAAAGTGATGTGCATTATTCTGAATGTATTTTTAAATGCTGTATGCACTTCAGCTTAGTTGTTTGATTTGAATATATCGCATTAAACCACTAGACACTATTAAAGTGAAACAAATACCCACCAGGTGGTATCCTGTGGAAACAATTTTGTTGGAAATAACTGTCTGCCTTTTCCCAGTAGGGTTACAGTTTATTCTTTCCAAACTAAGCTCATAGTTATCATCTAAAGTATGCATTAAACCATGAAAGTTGTCAAAAAGATGAGAAAGCAGAGGGTGAAGAAAGGGTTGTGTCCTACCTGAGGCTAAGAGAAAGCACAAAACAGCAATGCTGTCCACCTTGGTATTCCAGAAATGGAGACAGCTGGACGTGTTTTCCATCCATTTGCTGTTGTTCTCTGTTCTTCTCTGCTTAAAATAGCTGCTTGCTGATGTTCATATAGCTGTGGCATAATCTTATTATAGTGGATGCAACTCCCAGCTAACATACTTGTCCCATTTCTCAGGGGGGCTGCAGCAGGCTATGTTGTACATGGGGGCATGAAGAAATTTGTGGTATCACCACAGAACTCCAGAGCAACCAAATTAGAGCAGCTTACCAAGTTTCCACCTATTAAGTTATACCAAGCAATTGTAATAATTCACAAGTGTGCTCTTATTTTGTACAGCAGAAACAGAATTTCATGAAGTTTCCATCACCTAAATTGGGCCCTCACAGTACCACGCAAAAATCTACACAGATTTTCTTAATCTTTGCAAATGCAATGACTTTAGTTTGTAATAAAGCAAATCCCAGTGAAATCAGTGACCTTTTAATTCTCGAGAGTGTGGTTAAGAGTGTGAGAGCTTTAAAGATTTCCCTTTGAAGTATCAGAAGGGGATAATTTTCTCATCAGATTTTTTTTAAAATTTGCAAGAAAAGGCTGAGGGTTATGGGATGATTTAATTTTAAAAATAACATTAAAGAATTACAAGAAGCATTGTATTTTATAATTAAGATAGGGACTAATGAATAATACTGTGGACAAAGCTAGAAACTTGTGAGAAGAGGAGAGGGATACCAGCAAGAAAATAGCATGTAGTCAGAGAAGAATTTCCATGTATCCTGTCTGTTTTCCTAGGAAAAAAAAAAAAAGCAGTCTTCCCTGACCTTTTATGAAAGATTTTAAGGCTGGAAACAGATAGGAACCATGCGCCTAGGAAAGAGGGTTGAGTCATTTCATATGTTCCTGGTCTTCCCACCAGATTGAGTGAAACTGGTACGTGAGTGAGATGTAAGACCCAGCTGCTACGGGCAAGGGATTGGTTGGTAAAGGAAAGGCTGCAGGAGCTGGCAGCCTCCATGGTAAATGGAGCCTTGCCAAGCAGCTAGCTTGCAAAGCACTGGTTTAGAAGACTGGGCTCCTACATCAGTATTTCCTTCAGAATCTCCATGTGTATAAGCACACCTTCCAGGTCTTATAAATTAATTGTTTCTTCCATGTTGTACACAACCTAACTACACCCACAAAGAAACATCGGCAACTTCCAGGGAGGAAAATGTTAGCAGGTAGTAATACTTCTGCAATTACAACTGGTTTTTACCAAGTGCATAAAACTGAAGAAAGATAAACCAGAAGAAAATAGTAGTTCACAAAATTAATAGGATTGTGAAGGATGTGGAGCTACCATAACCAGCTGTGGCAATTACTTGATAGCCATCTGTTTCTGGAAATGCTCACACTACAGTCAGTTCTCTGGCAGGATTTGTTAGGAGCCAGAAGGCCTGTTTTGGTTTACGCACGTTTCCTAGCTTAGAAGGAGACCAAGCAGTCCAGTTTCCTGCTTGGAAATGCACTCAGTGCACTATGAAACATCTGTATTAAAATAGATGGTTCAGAAATGGAAGAAAAACAGAAATGCACCTAGAAGCCTATTCGGATTACATTTCCATTGCTTTATTTTGTTGCTGACATTAAGATCAAACTACAGTTGCCTCAATACTAGTCTCTACTGCTCTCGACAAGTTCCAGGGATACTCAAATACCGTGTCCAGTTTTGGGACCCTCTCTCCAAGAAGAACATTGAGGTGTTGGACCGTGTCTGAAGAAGGGCAATGAAGCCGGGAAAGGGTGTAGAGAACAAGTCCTGTGAGGAGCAGCTGAGGGAACCAACGTGGTTTAGCCTGGATATAAGGAGGCTGAGGGGAGATCTTACAGCACGCTACAACTACCTGAAAGCAGGTTGTAGCAAAGTGGGCGTTGGTCTCTTCTCCCAAATAACAAGTGACAGGACAAGAGGAAATGGCCTCAAGCTGCATCAGAGGACGTTTAGGTTGGACGTTAGGAAAAATTTCTTCACCAAAGGAGTTGTCGAGCATTGGAACAAGGAAGTGGTTGAATCATCATCCCTTGAGGTATTTGAAAGGTGTGTAGATGAGGTGTTTAGAGACATGGTTTAGTGTTGGACTTGGCTGTGCTGGGTTATTACTTGGACTTTATGATCTTAAAAGGTCTTTTCTAACCCGACTGATTCTACGACTCTAGGATTCCAAGTAAGTAAAAATTGCAAAAATGTCAAATGTGAGAATCCTGGGATTATACACAAGGTTCTAAGATCTACAATTTGGTGGTTTCCCAAACTGAGTTGCCAAGTTAGCAGCACCGAGATAGAAGCAGGTAGAATATTGTGCATCTCTGGAAAGTTTGGCCTTCCCTTTGTTTACTATAAAAGTACTATTAAAAGAAAACAATGAATTTATATTATTATTTCCAAGTTGCATGTTGGAAGTATAAAATACTTCTCTGAGACTACATCATGAATCTTCATCTTCTGGATTTTAAAATTTTTTTTAATCATTTACGTGTTGGAATGCCACCTACTAGCTTATCTTGACTGTCACTGCCAGAAGACAAACAGATAGAAGAAATGACGTTTAACAACCATACATTTTCTGAGAAACTTAGCCATTGGGATGATAATCTTGCTATTGAATCCGAATTGGCCCACTCTCAAATTTAACAGTGAAAATTTTCTGCAGTCAGAAAACCGATACTGCTCAGGGAGTACATAAACCCAG